>NW_022752120.1:0-790 GCF_011630105.1 Anneissia japonica
ATACTGAATATAAAATCGGAATTGTAACATAAACAAGAAACAAAATAATCAATAAGTATAAATTGGTCATATTCAGTTCACAGCAATACTGAATTTACGCTGTAATCATAAGCCAAAATAAATAATGAATAATGTATAATGATATTGTGTGTGATTAGATTTGAACATCGTGTACCTATTTCATGGTACTTGTGCAAACAAGGAAGACCTTAAAGAGGAAGGCCTAGATCAAAGGCTGGCCCGCCGGGGACATTTTGGAAAGGGAATTTATTTCAGGTAGGTATCATGTCATTATTTTCGGTATTTAATGGTTTGTTGTATATAAGATTCTATGTGACAAGTGATTTGCACATGTATGGGCATAATAATGTCAGATCGTAATGTAATGGATCAAAACATAGACTGGGGATGGAATTTGATCGACCCTCCGTGTACCATACAGATACTCATCAAACCTAACTAAACCGCCCTACAAACTGTATAATTATAGTGATATTGATAATTGATGATGTATTTTCTCATTAAATTGTTCATTTTTTAATTCAGTGATGACCCTCGGAAATGTATGGAATATATAATGCGCAAGAAGAAAGAAGGTCAATCCGGTTATATAATTATGTGTCGTGTTTTACTTGGTCATGTAAAGGTATATACTGTATAAGTTTTAAACGTCTTTAGGCATTGAACTTTTTAAATTGAATTATTTTGTGTTAATAAAGATAACGTATTATAGTACGGCAGCTTAGGGCCATATTTGGACTTAATGTGGACGTTCCGGACAAAAGCACCA
>NW_022752121.1:0-725 GCF_011630105.1 Anneissia japonica
TAGTTAAAGCTTAGTAAGCTATAATTAGGCCTAAGTTAAGGATATTAAGTAGATCCCTGATAAAATGATCATGAGAAATTTGTTGGCGTTTCATTTTGACTATAATGGTAATGTGATGATGATGAATTTTACTATATAAAAGTGTCATTTCCGGCCATCTAGAGATGCCCTAATCATAAATTTTCTTACCTCAGCCCCAGCCATGGTGGGGCTGAGGTGGTTGTGAAATTACGTTTTTGAAGTAGGCCTATGTAAAGTACATACTCAAAGACAATGCGTTTAAGCTTTGTTTTCTATGGTATACACACACATTAATAAGATCTCTATGATTGTCAAAAATCCATGATAAAAGATCATGAGAATTTTTGTTGGCGCTTCATTTTGACTAATGGCGATGTGATGATGATGAATTTTACTAAAAGTGTCATTTCTGGCCATCTAGAGGTACTATTTCCTCAAATTTTCTCACCTTAGCTCCAACCATTGTGGGGCTGAGGTGGGTGTCGACTCGCAAAATGCCCTCCCCTCCACCTTTCAAAACAGATCTGTGCCCTTCCCTGGATATGACATTAAACGCCATCGAGTCGTCGGATCCTGACGTATGTCTTAGTGACTGCTGTTTGTTTTTAGTTTTTCATGTACATTTTTCGTGATTATGACTATTCTGGATAAAGAATGTTTTGAGCAGAGGTGGATTCAAGCCCCCCCCCCCACCCCTTCATTTT
>NW_022752122.1:0-801 GCF_011630105.1 Anneissia japonica
ATTAATTTTTGTGTGTAGTTTATATAATTAAATAATGGTGAAAACAAAGCTTGAAAAATGAAAAGTGATGCGAGTATTGTATCAGGAATAGCCTATCAAACAACAAAAATGTTCCTTATCAACTGTTTGTCTGGTGGCGGGAATCAAAATTTGATTTCTTGCTGTCGAGGTGGGTGCTATACGTATTTACCACTAGGAGCCCCTGGTATATTGCAGATACAACCCAACCAGGACACTTCTTCAAACAAATGATATACTGTTGCCAGAGAATACTCTAGAAGTCATACCTGTATTATAATGAAGTAACTATAGAATCAATGTTGCTGTAGCATTGTGGTATAACTGATCAAATAATGACAGAAACAGTGCTAAATGAACAATTATGTAAAGATCATATCAGGCATAACCTATCAAAGAAAAAGTTCTTTATCAACTGTATGAAAAAGACAAAAGTGTTCCCAGTGAAAAATTAAACCATGCATCAGTTGTTTGAAAATGTGTCCTAGTTGGATTTATCAGGAAACGAATATTTCGTATATAATTTCTTTTATTCACCATTGCTATATTTGTTACCGTACTAATTATGAATAGGCAGTATTATGTGCCTAAAGGAACGGTATCTTATTGTCTCATTGTTACAAATATTGCTTTCTATATGCACGGAGTAAAGAATATTCTTTACTCCATGATGCATGACATCTTTTGTGTAATTTACAACGGCTATAATACTCAGGGGCTTACTGCTGGCAATAAAGTTCACGTTCATTGCAAGTTGTATGTGTTGGACTGACTCAATTGGGG
>NW_022752123.1:0-568 GCF_011630105.1 Anneissia japonica
CACCTATTTTTTGATAACCTAAAAATTCACAATGAAGACTAAATTATAAGTGAAGGATACTTATCTCAAGAAAATATGAATTAGCAAGAAAACTATTTGAGAAACTTTTGTAAACCAAATTTTTCTTAATGCATACAAAGAATGCAATGATACTTTGCACTTATTCCATTAAGAAAATAATATATCTATTCAACATTACTTTCCACAATGCTCACATTCATATCGTTGATCTCCTCTATGTAGCTTTAAATGTCTTTTCATGGCCTAAATGACTAAATTTTTTCCCGCAAAGTTCACATTCGTATGGCATCTCTCCTGTATGTATCCTTAAATGTATTTTCAAAGTGTCATTTCTACTAAACTTCTTTCCACAATGTTCACACTCATAAGGTCTTTCTCCTGTATGTGTCCTTACATGTGACTTTAAAGTGGTACTGTCTTTGAATTTCTTTTCACATTGATCACATTCATATGGTGTTTCTCCTGTATGTAACGTTAAATGTGTTGTCAAACGGCTAAAGTGTCTAAATTTTCTTTCGCAGTGATCACATTTGTATGGCATTTCTAC
>NW_022752124.1:0-1527 GCF_011630105.1 Anneissia japonica
CATTAATTCACTTTTCCCAAGAATAAAACTATAAATATGAAGAAAATATTTCTCAAATACAGTAGAGACCAAATTTTAGACAAAAAAGTATTAAATAATTTATAAAGGTTAGAGAGACTAGTGACAAATCTTAAATTGATAGAAGAGGTATTCCAATTCCAAATTTAATGTAACACAACATTTTTTAACGATTTGGTGATGGTTTCTGCCTGAGAAATGCCCAAAATCATAAACTTTAAAGGATAATTTCTCAAATATCGTTTTTTAAACAGCTCTATGTTTAAATGCTTTTAACATCATAACAAATGCCAGATTTTAATTATTCTCTTACCATTTTATAGCTCTCATTTTACTTTTTAACCCTGTAAAAATAATTAAAAATCGATTTTTTGCAATGAGTGACTGGTTTGACTTGTCTTTGCCACAAATGCAAATATTTAATTTTTTTTGTATTGATTTGTTTACAGATGGACAGGATCAAATACCAACCCTAACAACAATGATGGACAAGGCTTACAAGGAACTGATCGCTCAAATGTCGTTCCTCTAACAGAGCAGGTATATCCCGAAGGAAGCGATTTGTATTACCAACCATACGGCAAGTTTGGTCACTATGGAAACAATATACCCATGCATCTAGACAGCGTAACCTTTCTTGGTTTTACAAGGAACGACATGGAAAATCTTGCAGTACTTGGTAACCGTACGTAATCAATTATTCATTTATGTAGCTTCAATCAAACTTAAATTGTTTAAAATCAAAAGAAGTTTGAAAGCATATCACATCCTTAAACTGGCCATTATAAAGACTGTTGATTATGGAAATATTACACAGACTATATGTTAAAATATTTGTATTCACACTTTCTTGTATTTTAATTAGGATAATTGTCTTTTTTCAGGTCAGTTTCGAGGTGAGATGTCTGAGCTTGATGATGCAGGAACATACTTTGACCTCGGACCAAAAAAGATTACTTCGACAGGTCACTTCCAATACATGTGTACACGTAACAACAACTTCTCAAATCGTAGTCAGAAGGGTCGAATCATCTCAAGGGAAGAAGCAATCGTTTACAAGTCTATTGGCTCCACTGGTGGAACCATTTCAACAACTAACAGGTAATTACTGCTCTTGTAAAGATAATTAATGATTTTGTTATGAGTTAATAGTGGAGCTGTCATGCTGTTGCTTTCTAAACCAAGAAATGGTGTAATAGCGACGTACTTGAAGTGCTTAATACAAAGTCATCTCTATGCGCTAAGAAATTACATCCCAAATGCAAAAAAAGTAAGAAGAAAACAAAACCCCCCAAAAAAAAACAGGAATCAAGTTCAGAAATTAAAATACAGAGAAAAAAAAATTTGATTTGAGTCGAGACAGCCAAACATGAAGAGTCACGCACAGTCTCTGGTAGTTTGATCCAAATCTTCGGAGCAGCAAGAATAGAGAAACGATCTTCACAAGATATTTTCCAGTAGAAGTAAGAATAAATGAAAAATAATTGATAATGAAGAAACATAAATATA
>NW_022752125.1:0-858 GCF_011630105.1 Anneissia japonica
AAATGCGCGCGAAATTTGAGGTTTTTAGGCACTTTCAGGGGATGAAAGGGCATTTATAAAGGGGGGGGGGAGATTTTTCAAAGATAGATATTTTCTCCTTGTCCCCCAGTGGTTACGCCATCGGGCAGCATAGATCAAATGAGTTATGACAGTTTTTGAAGTGGAGAAGGGGTTGCATGGGTGTTATGAGTCTGGTCATTATGATATCTTCCTTTTTATTCTTGTCTTTATTTTTCTCTTCTCTTTTTCTTTCCTTTTCTTTTCATCTTCTTTCTCTTTCCCTCCCTCTCCCCTCTTTCTTTTCTCTTATAACCCAGCCCGGTACGACGACTTGGTCGGCCCGGTAAAAACCGTCAGGGGAGGGGCAGTTTTCCCCGTCAGGGGAGGGGCAGTTTTCCCCCTGCCCCCCCGCGCCTGTTACTACACTGGCTAACACGCCAATCATCCCCCCCAATGAAAAATATTTTTCTACGCCACTGGATTTCAGAATACTCTAGAATAATAGATGGAATTCGTATTACCGCATAATGTAGAAAATGTTGACAAAGCAAACATAAAAAATGTATTGGTGTGTAGTACAACGAAACAAGTATATAAATACGTTATTAAATAACCATAACAACCATAATTAGTTTGATTCTCTTATCAAATAAATTAATCAAATTAAACCAATAATAAATTAATATAGGCCTAATTTCAGAATCATTATTATAGGTGTTGTGATGTATATGATTATACAGGCATTGGATTGGACTGTGTAGGAGATATTACAAAAAGAAAATAATAGCATGTTTCAAAAAGTCCGATGGAATCAACTGCATCCTAAATAAAGCTAAACCTTAAAAGCGAAAGGATTTA
>NW_022752126.1:0-569 GCF_011630105.1 Anneissia japonica
CCTTTCTCCTCTCACTTCATCTTAAATTCTACTGATTAGCTTCCTTCTCTCCTCTTCCCTCTCACTTCATCTTAAATTCTATTGATTAGCTTCCCTCTCTCCTTTCTCCCCTCACTTCATCTTAAATTCTATTGATTAGCTTCCTTCTCTCCTCTTCTCACTCACTTCATCTTAAATTCTACTGATTAGCTTCCTTCTCTCCTCTTCCCTCTCACTTCATCTTAAATTCTATTGATTAGCTTCCCTCTCTCCTTTCTCCTCTCACTTCATCTTAAATTCTATTGATTAGCTTCCTTCTCTCCTCTTCCCACTCAATTCATTTTAAATTCTATTGATTAGCTTCCTTCTCTCCTCTTCCCTCTCACTTCATCTTAAATTCTATTGATTAGCTTCATTCTCTCCTCTTCCCACTCACTTCATCTTAAATTCTATTGATTAGCTTCCTTCTCTCCTCTTTACTCTCACTTCATCTTAAATTCTATTGATTAGCTTCCTTCTCTCCTCTTCCCTCTCACTTCATCTTAAATTCTATTGATTAGCTTCCCTCTCCTCTTCCCTCTCACTTCATC
>NW_022752127.1:0-770 GCF_011630105.1 Anneissia japonica
AGAAATCGTCCTCGAAGCAGACGTACAGAGCGGAATCGCTAGAGCACCCCAACACTCCTAACGTGTGTTCGTGGTCTCCCGACAGCACCAACCTGGTCGTGTTCGTCATGGTATGTCGACCGAACGTGTCTCCTATCGGCTTTACGATGAACATGCTCGGCGGACCCGAAATTCTCTGCTTTCCGTCCCGCTTGGAATACGATTCTTTCATCAACGTCCTTATCCTGTCGGACGTTCGAAGTTGGGCCAGCGCCCGCGCTCCTTCGCCGTCCTTCCATTCGTAAGGCGAGAATTTGCCCGCGTCCATCAACAGACCCATTCGCAAAGAATCCACGGCGCTGTCCGCGAACGACGCCACCCAGACGGCGACGAGACTATGCACGTCCTCGTCGTGCCCGCTCAAGCGCTCCGGTCTGTTGATCATGTGATCGATCAGACTCGGCGGTATCCGGGAGAGCCAACTCGCCATCTGCACGGGTTTCTTCACGAACATGTCGTGTATCAGAGGAGACCAGAACAGAAGCGTGTCGCATATCGTGTTTCTTATCAGATTTCCTTTCTCGCGAGAGGAAATCACGTTCATCAGATCCACCAGCAGTCGCGTTCTTCTCTCGTCTGCGAACATGTCCTTCGCGTCTTCCAGTAGGGTGGGCATGTCTTCGTTTCTCAGACCTGTAAAGATCACCGAGCTGCTTACCAGAGACATCGCGATTGCCGTCAGCGCGTCGATTTCGTTCGTGAACATCGCCGTCTTGGTCAAGGAGATGATG
>NW_022752128.1:0-518 GCF_011630105.1 Anneissia japonica
ATGTGGTGCAAATAAAGATTTGGGCTTCGCATCTTCATATTCATTCGCCAAATAAGACCTTATACCAAAGAGTATAAATAGAACAAGAGAGCCAACAACGCTCATTGGGAGCGTAAAAAAACGATACGCTCTACGCAGCTAGTGTAGGACGCCAACTAACGCTTGTATATGTTTTATTACCCAGTACTGCACCGCGCACTGTATGTTTGTCTGTTTATCTGTTCTCCACAAGATACTGTGCTTTTGTTTTCTGCTTACTGAGTTTATAGCGGGCGTACTTCTACCGCGCTGCGCAGCGCTGCACTGGGTAATAAAAAGAATATACAACCGTTAGTTGGCGTCCTACACAGGCATGACGTTTTTACGAACGGGACTTTGCTCTCTTGTTCTATTTATACTCTTTGCTTATACTTATCATAGCATATCACTCGATATATTATATCATTTAATTTTTTGCATCAATTTTAAGCATATATATTTATATTTTTGTTCATATATGCCCTGATTTTATATCTCCA
>NW_022752129.1:0-2031 GCF_011630105.1 Anneissia japonica
GATGCCAGAGTTATAACCTTTGATGTCCCGAGATGTGCGTCCTTTTGTTGAATTACCTTGGTCGTACGCAGTGAATACCCGGCTTTAAAGCTTCACAGAAATATTTGGCTTCTTTCCGGACTGGTGGAGGAGAGGGGTGTCCAGGGTTCCAGCATAGTGGAACGATTTGCCACAAAAGTAAACTTCCTTGTGTATAAAATATAGGCCTATATATAAAAGAAATCAAAGTACTTCAAGACACATTCCGGTTTCTTTTGTATTTTATTATGGACAGAATAAAGTATCCGTTATTGAATTGAATTTAAAAGTACCAATAAATTCTTTGAATAAGTTCTTTGTTACATAATGTAAACTTGGAAAGACGGGGGATCAAATATTAAGCAGAACAGAAAGAAGAAAAGTATCCAGCATGTGTATGATATGGTCAATGCCGTAGCCAGCTATTGGGAGAGTTGGGACAGTCCCACATTATTTTTCTATTGGATGTGTATGTGTGTGTGTCGAATCAGAATATATAAAAAAAGTATAACACTAATATAATTATTTTTTAAGGAAGAGTAAGTTTTGTTATACAAGCTCTTGCAAGTAAAATACATAAATAATTAATACGAAGATTAGTAAAAAAAAAAACTCCGAACAACAGTATATAATAACAGAAATATATATAAGTATGTTCATGAGTAAACTGCACAGAATTAGCACAAGACATTATTTTTTAATTAATTACCCTTTTAGGGCAGATCTTTTATATGAGCATTCATAATGCATATAATAAGGAAGATCTTTAATAACAGACAATACAATACAAATTTATTATAGATGTCATCAAAGCTTTCAACTTCGGATCCAATTACTTTACGGGCCTATTTCAACATTCTGAGAATTTTACTGCGATTTTGCAAGAATACGATAAATTCTCTTTCGACATCGTCCTATGATCAGGCGCGGATACAGATTTTCGCCAGTTTGTCATGGCGAACGTCGGGGTAAGAGATAACATACAGTATTTCTAATACTGTAATCATGATTGCAGCGCATAGTGATCTGGCGAATATATTTCAACCCTTTCTTTCAGAGATGCCATCTGCCTCAGCCAAAGACAACAATATAGATAAAATAAATACTTTTTTGCATTATCTAAATATTTAAGGGACTATAATTAAATCGTTGGCAGTGCGATGTACTGTAATGACGTCACTGGTGCGTTTTGTATTTTGATTTACCGTAACACTTCTAATAATAACCCATACTCTATTAGTAACTTACCGTACCTTATAGTAACCCACCCTAGCAGTTAATCTTATAATAGCCCACTATTCTAATAATAACCCAAGGGGTTCTATTAGAATAAAAAACTATAGACAAAACTACATTTCTGTCGCTTTAACAAGATTTATTTCTGAAAATAAGTATTCTTTACGATGTGATTGCGCCGTTGATGATCCTTTCTTAAATTTATTTTTTGGTATGGTAATTTTCCTTAATGCAGAGCATTGTTCCAATTCAAAATAAGGATATTTCAGTATAAATGTTTATAGTTCATCGAATAATATTTTTCAGGGCAACGAGTCAAAGTTCACGGATTCTTTACCCCATTAATTCCTCTTTTCTAAAATTTATGACAATTTTTTTTAAATCGAGCAATAATTCTTGAACAATTTAATTGGGACATGTCCAATTAACAATGCCTCTTATTGATTTTCTTTGTACACACCGATGGAATTCTTGTCACACAAAAGTGCCTCGGCTCTAACATTATTTTAACTATTAATTTTTTTTAATTATTAGGCCTATTTAATAATTTTAGCGAATGCTTTGAAAAAGTGTTATTTGAGTGGGTAAGTAACCTAAATTGCAGACTTTGTGCTTAAAACTTACGGTACGAACACACACATAAACTAGAATTTATACATCTATGAGAAAGTTAAAAATGACCACCGAGCACAACGAATACGGTATCGGAAGAAGAGCAACAGCAGGACTTGTGAATTTCAAATCAAACAGCAAAGTTTTCCAGTCCAATTTCCCCAG
>NW_022752130.1:0-574 GCF_011630105.1 Anneissia japonica
CTTTAGTGCTAATAAATATCCCATGTCCCTTTGAGGGCTGGGCCCCTGCCTTTAGTGCTGATAAATATCCTGTGTCCCTTTAAGGCCTGGGCCCCTCCTTTAATGCTGATAAATATACCAGGTCTCTTTAAGGGCTGGGCCCCTGCCTTTAGTGCTGATAAATATCCCGGGTCCCTTTAAGGATTGGGCTCCCTGCCTTTGGCGATTGAGAGCAGCTGATAGTTGTTACGCCACTGATGTTGCCAATAGGGGAAGTTTTACTTATGTCTTGAACCCAATACGTTATTGTTTTACATTCTGAACTTGGAAATAACTTTATCATGTTTGAGATCACTAGAGTTCACTGTTGGTTGGTTTAAAAATACCTGCCTACTGCTGATCATGTCACAACATGGAGTTGCCGTGTGAGGTGAATTTCTTTTTTTTTAAAGGGTGGCCTATACATTTTGTTTTCATTCATACATTTGTTTAAAAGCTGGAAAAATTAGCATTTGAGCAGGAAAGGGGACACATGTTTATGAATACGGGAATATTAGTGGAAAAATTGGTGAAAATTGCTTGTTTTTGTAAACAA
>NW_022752131.1:0-935 GCF_011630105.1 Anneissia japonica
ACTGCCATCGACAATCAGCAGACGGCGTCGAGTCGTCTATCGTTCACACCACCGGGAACACAGTTGGATTCGTCGTGCGATGGTTGTACGACCGTCGAACGACGCAGTAAGTTCCCGGCATTAAACAGCGTACGCTAAATGCAAACTAGTGTTTTTGAGACATGTGCGTATTCATAGTTATTAAGCTGCATTCAAACCGAATCCGAATTGTCGGATCGGAAAGCCTACCGAACCGATCAGAAAATCAAATCAGTGTGCAAGAATAGGGACGCTGACGAATCTCGGTTTGGATCCGATGTGAATGGGTAGAAGATTGTTTTCTAAATTTCGTTTAGGAGTTATTAATTTAGAGGTCGAGAAGGGTAGATGGAATATGATTCCACTCCAGTGTCATTTAAGTAAACTCTATAATTTAAGTTCAATTGAAGATGAATTTCATTTTACACTACCGTAATTCGTCCTTTTTATTCTGAGATCAGAAATGATTTTATCCCTAAATTACTATACATTTCCTAGCATTGAAAAATTTTACTTAATATGAATGTCTAATATAAAATTAACATTTTTTTTTTTATTATTATATAAGGACCAAAGGCTTAGCCTATATTTTTTAATGATGAATAAAACCCCATTTAGGGGAACGAAACAAAACGAATGGAGCTATTACTTTTGTGGACATAAAGCCATAACCGGGACACTTGACTACAAGAAGACACACAAACACGTTCTCACTTTCTTCATGAATGGCGGGCCTCCTCTTCCCTCTTTATTTCTTAACTCTTTCTTCCCTATAGAGGGCGGTATTACAATTATATCATTACTCTATATCAAAGAGTATAATCGATATATTCATATCTCCACAATACCCCTGCCTCACACAAGCGAGTTCCACCGAGCGAAAAGTATTATATAATACATGGAATGTCAACAAAATA
>NW_022752132.1:0-778 GCF_011630105.1 Anneissia japonica
TAGGGCAAAACGATCGATTCGTATTTACTATTGTATCCGTAATCTGTAATCAAAATCTTAATGGCCTCACCCAGTTTGCCTCTATTACGTGTATCACAAGATCCAATTAAACTGATTTATCAGCGTATTGTATTATATACATTGTCCATATATTTATGTAATATTGCATGTACCCGAGTCTTTGTTTTATGTAATAAGTATATTATACATTTATTGTATCACATGTATTGTTATATTCAAGTACATTAGTATACTCTTATCTATTATTATAATACCCAACCAGATTCATTGTTTTATTCAAGCAGAGTGATATATTGATGTACATGTATCCAAGTTTGTATCAAGCCGCATTTCAAAAATCTCTCGGCGATTATTATGTGTTTTATTAGTGTAAATAGTCATTGTTTAAACCTAGCTAAATGATAATATCAATTTGTTCCGAATATGTGTATGGCAGGTGAATCCCATTGGGAATAGGAGTTAATTTTCCTTTATAACTTATCATCTCTATCTTGGAGTAAACCAGAATAAATAAAATAAAAAAAATACAAATTTTCCCAACAATTCAGTGGTGTATCTAGAAGTCTTGAAATGGGCGTGGGGGGGTGAAGTGGGGGTCGATGCTTAAGTGAGTGGCGCTAGGTCGCAAGCTAAGGTGATGAGGTGATTTTTAACTACTTGAGCGCACCCACCACGCCCCTCCTAGATACGCGACTGCAACAATTTTGCAGATCTTTACAATGGAAATTTTATCAGTGAATTAAATAAAATTGTTTTT
>NW_022752134.1:0-416 GCF_011630105.1 Anneissia japonica
TTCCTCCATCTTATCTCTATAAAAATATAATAAACAAGTATTGCTTGTGAACAGATAATTTTTTTGACTAAATACACATTACACTTATTACTGCATTTAGTACTAAACAACCTAGACACTGAGTGCCACTTAGTAACTCTGTTACTTCATTTTATGAGTATTTGCATAAATCGGTGTATTGCTTCATGAATAGAACTAACAATAGCGTTAACAGTCTGGTATCTTGTCAAAGTTAATGCTACGTTTAGTATTGTGTGCTATAATTTTTTCCCTACTTTGTCTAGGTAAATTTTTTTAATCACTTTTTTTTAGAGATATAAACTTCTGGGAAAAAAAACAAGATGGAGAAATGAATGAACTTCTGAATTAGTTTACAACCTGTCTCTTATACACATCTAGATGTGTATAAGAGACAG
>NW_022752134.1:422-840 GCF_011630105.1 Anneissia japonica
AAAACTGCAACAATTATATATTTTTTGCTAATATTATGTTATCTATATAATAATAATACCATTATTTATATTCAGTTTCTATACAGTTTGCAGTTCATCACCATGTCTAAATTGTTTTCTATGCATGGACTGCAAGTGATTGTCCAAACAAACCAGTTTCCATTATTAAACGGATGCTGCAGATAACCAACAATTGCATTTTCCATTGAAAATGCTTCATCTAGTCAACAACTGCAATATTTAATGGATGCTTCGGCTAACCAACAACTGCATTATTCAATGGATGCTGCAGGTAACCAACTGCATTATTCAATGGATGCTCCAGATAACCACCCACATGTTACATCAAGCAGCTGCTGTATTAACCATCAATTGCATTATTCAATGGATTAATGCATGCCCGATATGGGCCTCTTTA
>NW_022752135.1:0-527 GCF_011630105.1 Anneissia japonica
TGAATGATATACCCAAACGATCGAAATGAAGCTAAAAGCAACACGAACTTAAGTGCAATGAACCATGATTTAATTAAAGAAAAATCAGACATGTATCACACAAATATCATCAGTGAACAAAATAAAACATAACAAAAGAACCTACACTACATATATACTCTTACGAGATGGCAGATTGAAATGCAGGCCAATAACAGTTTCCAACTTAAAATTATAGAGGCGCTCCATATTAAATGGACTGAGCCATCACTCAAAAAACAAGTGCAGCATTACAACATCACCCTATGCATATAATGGAACAATCTGCCACGTTGTAACTTTCTTAGAGTTGAGACAAATATCTAATCTAATCTAGTAAGTAGCCCCCTTGGATCTTAAGAAAATTTTAATAAAGAACTGTTATCCAATGAAATTAATAGATAAGAGTATCAAACAATATGTGTAGGCATACACTAGAATTTCAGAAAAGGTAACATCAAAAGAACCACCCGAGAACACATTTTATTTTAAACTCCCCTTCATAGGCC
>NW_022752136.1:0-592 GCF_011630105.1 Anneissia japonica
ACTTATGACACACCCAACCATTAACATGTTCACAAAAAAATGTCGGCGAATTGTCTGTCGGCAAATTGTCTGGCAATTGGATATCGGCGAATCGTCTTGGCAAATGTTTGTTGTCGGTGAAACGTCCGGCCACGAAAAAATACATATTTAGTGGGCCTATGACTCTTCAAAAAAAAAAGAAAAGAAAGAAAGAAACACGTTTTGTACACCAAACTATAACGTTATAACGTAAAATTCTTAGCTGGTTCATTCCGAAATTAAAATATAGACCTATTTAGACGTCGTTACTCACACGCAATTTAACAAACAACGACCCCGGAGGCGATTTTTTTTTCCGTACGAAACATTTGCATGAAACTTCACTCGGGCCATCTCGGATTGACTCGAGTGAGTACGATACGAGGAACAAGAGCAGACACTTCGCAATGTCGTGACGCTCGAGTTTTACTATTATTGCTCTTTCTATGTTTACCTACGGTAGGTCTATGAAATTTCACGGACTTATGTGATGCACGTCACTGTGTAACAACTGTGACCTTCTTGGATGTTATTAAATGTTACCGTAGTATATTATCTACAACAACAACAGCTA
>NW_022752137.1:0-780 GCF_011630105.1 Anneissia japonica
CATATTTATACACCATGTTTGAATCATTTTAGAAGGGTCAATCCTGTGAAAATTTTGAATAAAAAACTTCCTTCCTACTTAAAAGTCAAATTAGTGTAATTATTAGTGTATGAAGAAAACCTTTTATTTTTTTCTCACATATTTTATGGCAGAGTTCTTTTTTTGGAATATAAAATGTTGCAATTTCAGTAATTACATGCATCCTCCCAGTGCAATAAAAATAATTACTTGTATATGAATATATGCTTGTAGTTGTATATAGTTCACACACCCTTCATCTAGTATAAAACTAACAAATCCAGATAAATTATTGTTTAAGTAAGGTGCCACAAAAAAAATATAAAAAAAAATATATATAAAAAATGAGAGTGGAGAAAAAGAGGGAAAAGTAGCTTCAGACTAAATAGCAAATGTGGGACAAATTTTCACATCCATTTTTTATTGGATTTTTTTTTTACTTGCTATTAAAGAAAGGTATATATGTTATGTTTAAATGATTTTAAAAAGGGATGACAATTAACAGTATTTACACAATTTGGAAATTATAAAAAATATATTTGCAAACTTAAATTAATATGAAAGTTTACTCTCTTAGTTCACATTATTATTAGGGAAAAAAAATCATAATACATTATTTTCCTCCTCCTGGTTTATTCAAATATTTTACCGTATTTACAAAATTTAAAAAATAAAATTAAGTATTCATAAAAAACTCACAAAAATAAAATTGGAATCTATATAAAAGTTTACTCACGAGTAGTTGACATTATTATGAAGACA
>NW_022752138.1:0-1449 GCF_011630105.1 Anneissia japonica
ATATTCATAGATACTAATTTTATTTCGAATCACCGTTTTCTAGGTACCTGCACCCATTTATACTCCAGGTTCGAGAGGGGCAAATGCAGATAAAGTGTCTTGCATGTCAAGAACACAAGCAATGTGACGAGCAAATGTCTCAAACCCCCGACCTTCCGATTGAAAGTCCAACGCTTTACACGCTGCACCACACGCTCAAACGTTTTGAACACATTTTGCCTACATTCGAACTAGACCAACAACCTGTAGATAGAGTTCAAAGCCCCGTTTGTAAAACGAGTTGAATCAAGTTAGCATTTAAAAATCGATACAATTATCAGCACGGAATCATCTCTTTTCGTGCTACATGAGCACAACATCTCCCGAGATTACTACTGCGCGTTTTGAATAGGCCCTAGGGAAATTAAAGAACTTTTAATTCGTCTTTGATAGAGTTGTTCGTAACACGATGCCGACAACGTTGAAACCAAGACGCAGATATTGAATAATATTTGTTTACTGAGCATACACTAGGTCTGCGAACGAGAAAATTGTTACAAATCCCAAATGACACATTAATTTTCATTTGCGAATAACTGGGCGGTCATCTGCATACGCGTGATCAACTGAAGCACGTTATTAAATGTTGTGGTATGTCAAAACTATCATATTTTATGTGGCAAATAACTGTGATATGCCCATATTTGGGTGTTAATATGACATCATCATCTTATTATGAGTACTCAAACAAATTTTCCACATACAATTTTATTGTGGATAAAGCTCAAATTTAATTATTTTTTTCCAAACTTTGCCAAATGGTCAAGACACGTTAATTTAATTTCATTCGTGTTTGCCAATGTAACAGATCTTTTAAAATGGATCCTATCTCAACAAACGACACTTCGAAAACAATATAAAATGTGTACCTAAATGTATGCTGTATTAATCAAAATACAATGAGGAATTATGTCAAACACACAATTCACGTATCCAACGGATGAATTCAGATCATATTATTTTAAAATACCGGTGATAACACAAAATGACAAAAACCTCATTTAATTACGTTATCGATTTTTCGGTGTTATAGAGATAAGGCCTAAATTTAAATATTAACCTTGACTAATGAATTAAAAAAAAAAACACAGTACATAGGCTAGAGTTCGGTATATTCATTCGATATCATTTGAAAACAAGTTCTCCTATATTATTTTATTATATGGCATCCACAAATGTTAATTATGATTATCATTATCATTTTGTAATATTGATTAACTACCTAGTATAAAAAGTGAATGATGGTTTACTTATTTCTTTGTAAGGAAATGGTGTGGTACTGGCAATTGCGTTTTGTTGTATCTCTCCATCTTCATCTGCATTTCATTTATTTATTATGATGTGTTTATATTGTATTTTTACAATGATGGAACTGAACTTGTGTCGTATAATCCTTTAAGCTAATGTTTA
>NW_022752139.1:0-3383 GCF_011630105.1 Anneissia japonica
TTCCAAACACATCACTGTAAAAACTGTTTGGTTGTAATATCTAACTGGACATTTCAGTAATTACTGTCAGTTTTATACTGTATATGTGGAGGTGGTTCAGTGCAGTGGAAATGGGTTGGTTTCCCAACCACTTTGTCAGGGTTTCAGTCCTTCGCTGAGCATTTTACTTGTGCCTAAGCAATGTACTAAGCAATGTACTACATTGCCTCAGTCTACCCAACTGTATCAATGAGTACCAGCAAATTCCTGGAAGTTGCCAGTGTTGGACCAATGTCCCACCGGGGGAGCACCTCCTCCGCTTCTCGTTACTTTTCACTGGGGATAAGCACCAGCCCACATGAGCCCCGTAGCTCAGCTAGGATTTGCTTTACTTATGTGTGCAGTATAATAACCTCAAGCAAGGGATTGCGTATACGAAAAAATATTTGTTGCAGCAACTCTGAAAGAGACACATATCGTCTTATGTACCTTGAAGCATAAGTCTAATTATAAATCATTTATGATCATTATTTTCATTTTCACACAATTTGCCTATGTCCAAGCAGACAATAATTAGTGTCTGATAATTTTTGCATCTCGTGTTTTCTTAGTCCGTTGATGTACATCGCAATTTTTTCATTGCTAAGCAAAGCTCTGATTGTACTCGGCACACCTTACAAATGTTGCTCTACAGCATTTGTGAAAATGAATAAAGCTTAGATTATCTAGGGAGGGCCAAAAAAGGCATGTGTACTGTATATGGGATAGCAAAGAAATAGATTTACTATGGTACCAACAATTTTAAGAGGTCTAGAACCACACACATACACACCTACAGGTTTACACTCATGCACTCACACTTTATACCAGCTCCACTCAAATATCAGTTGCAAGGTTTTTTCACAACTGACTAAGAGCATTTATCTGGATTCCTCAAGATTTAACACTTGCAACATTCTTTTCATAAGTATTTTTGAATGTATAGTACTGAGTATGCGCAGTGTTGAAGAATACAAACTGCAGTGTACGTAATGATATGCTGTTGTCGTGTCGTAATCGTATCTAATGTAAATGTGGTTTTAGGTGGGTTCAGCAAAAAATAATTTAAGTTGCATATCATATAAAGCCCAACACGGACAGCGCCCTACAACACAGCCTGGTGCAATTTATCGTCGGAGACAGTCTTCAGGTCATTGTGAGAATATTAAACATGTTTAATATTCTATGACGCAAGTGTTCCCGGCGCAGACCTATTGCACCAACATTTAACTCACAAAGACCGGACGTGACAGCAAATCGTGTCAGACTGCGATGTATGACGCTGAGTTGGGGTTTAAACATTTCGAGACTAAAGTTGCATTGAACAGTAGTTGAAATTGCTTAATTTGCATATTTTATTAAATACTTAGATTTCAATTGAAAATCTAATAAGAGTTGTTTCCTCTCAAATTCACAGATGCAATTTGTAAGACAGTTCTTATGTCTTTGTTACCAACTAGCAATAAATTTATTAAATCATGTTTTCTACAGGATGCCATCACAGATAGTGTATCTTATAGTGTTATACTCATTTTAACATTACCATATAAGTTAAGAAAATAATGGAACACAACAATATATATATATATATATATATATATATACATATATACATATACTCTTTCGCATCAATATAAAAAATTATTATTTTATATACATATCCAGAGAAAAGTTTGACACTAATGTTTTTATGCATATTGCGGTCATGTCTCATAATAGTTTGGACTTTGACTTCAGAAACATCAACGTAATTTCGTACAAAGCTGTTTAAGGAAAATTAATACTGTAAAATATTTATCTAGAATTCAGTTCAGGAATTATTTAAAGCCTGATATATAGTGATTCTGCTCAGCAGATAATGTCCTCGATATTAATGCTTATTTATCAAACATATTTAATGGTCAATGGTCATATATTTATATAGCGCCTTCCACAGAAAACCATCTCAAGGCGCTTTTGAAGCCACAAGAAACAAAGACAAAAGAATGTGAAGAGGGGGTTAGTGCGCACCCCCGATTTTGAGATAGCGTCGCCATCACTACAGTGTACATGCAGGTACCTCGGCGTCAGTTTGCTGGGCTCCAGTAGCTTCCACCAAGGATAAGCCTATGGCTCCCCTACAGTACACTGCCAAGTTGGCGGCGCTACCTCAAGTAAGGGGGTGCGACTTAACTACAGAACAACTTAACTACAGAAATTTAACTACAGAGATTAACAAATAAATGAGAATTATTAACCATGAGAAAGTTAACAAAGTTTGAAGAGTTAAGCCTTAAAATTCTTTTAAAATGTATAATCAGTGGTGGCACCAGCAGGGAGCATTCGGCCTCAGGTCTGCCCCCCCCCCCCCGATGCATGACTAGATCGTCAAATCAAATAAATAATTGCGATTGAAAGACAGATACTGATACTGAAAGGCGAACAAGTATAGTTAATAATAGTTTGTCCTTGATATCCATTCGTTCAAGTTTGTTCAGTGCATCGCTAATTGTATCGAGATGGTTTACTTCAGCTTCCTGTCTTTCTCGCCACTGTACCAACATTTCAATACAGGCATCTACAGTTGGTGGTGAAAAATCTGATTCAATTCGATTTATTTCAGATCTTTTCAAACCTAAGTAAATCCCAAAATCCTTCCAGTCGTTGTCAAGACTCTCTGAGATAATTACCATGTCAGTGTCATGCAAGCAACCTGAAACAGAACACATGAATTTTCAATAATACTGTATACATGTAGACGAGTGGTATATATGCCAATGAATATAGAATGTCATTTGTGTTACCACAGAAAATGTATTTATTTTTATGTGTAGTGCATTAACATTAGCCTTAATATGAGTGTGACTTCACCTCAGAACTTTGTAATTTACAAAAGTAAGCTTCTGAATTTGTAGACACATTTAGATTTCAGAGTAAAATTACAGTTTGGGTTAAGTGGAGGAAAACTATTAGATAGATATAATACTTGAATATCCAATGCCAAAGTCACTATTAAAAAAAAAAACAAGGTCTATCATACTGTCTTCATAATGTATTTTGACAAGAGATCATGAGTTGTATTAAAGGGAATGGGGAATGGATGGAGTGTTTATGGAAATAATAAATTGCGTCGGCCTGCCACCGGTCACAACAATTTGCCTCTGCTCTGACCGCCAGCTTAAAAGGTTGAATACTTGGGCCCTTCATTAGCATGCCTGCTTTTTGAAGATTAGCATTTACATTAAGATCTATACGTTGGCCAGTCATGACTGAAGGGCTGAAACCAGCAATAATTTTGTTTTACAAGTAAAATAATAATTTAACCTTACATTCTCACAATGAAGCAAAAGTTAAAAGTGTATGGATCTCTGTATATTATATGAAAT
>NW_022752140.1:0-722 GCF_011630105.1 Anneissia japonica
GTTTTCAGTTTTTGTTTAAAATAAATAAAAATACACAATTGAAATTAACACAATAATCAATAATTATTGCCTCGTACGTTATTCTGAGTGATATAGATGAATTCGTTAATATTGAAAACATAAGAACCACTTAACATTATCCGAATTTAATAACCACCATTCTTATCTTATATACCTGCTCTTTGAATAGATCCTTCTGGGATATGGAGCAAGTCATCATATTTTGTGTGGTAGACGTAACCATTGGTAATATATGCAATATCAACACCTGCAGATAAAAAGCACCAAACATAGTATTCTAATGGCATCCCAACTATGACATCAACTGAATGTTCAAAGTGTAGTTAAATGTTCAGAAATGTGCAAATATTGGACAGTGTGGCCTAAAAATATATTATTACATAAAATGTTAATAACTAGCACTAACTTGGACTTAAGGGAAATATCTTTTGTGTTATTTTCCCCTTAACATCATGATATTTTCCCCTTAATGTAGTTTACTTAATTGTTCTTTACTTTCTCCATTGTCTAAGTTCCCCTTAAGGTAGGTTTCAGTAACATAATAATAATAATAATAATAATAATAATAATAATAATAATTATAATATTATTACTATTATTATTCAGATTTTATTTTAGTTTCAATCACTCTATTAGGTACATGTTTTATTCCTTTCACATCCAACAGTATGTAACTCAACAAGTCAGGATGATGCTTTATG
>NW_022752141.1:0-552 GCF_011630105.1 Anneissia japonica
CCCCACACACGTTGTAACTGAGTTTCTGAATCCGTTTACGAATTTTATACTTGTTAGCTTTTTTTCCCCCTTTTTTTTTCAAGCTTAGTAATAAAACAAATTCACGGAGAAGGCCTAACACGCGGGCAAGACAGAAGAAAGAAGAAAACCAATGCCGGGGCCAACGCATAGAAGGTTCCTCACCACGTAAGAATTTTCAAAATGTAAACAAAATTCAATATAATTGCACAGCTTTGAATTACTAACGCAAAATGATTTTAATGCAATTGTTTTGTTATATTAATCATCAGAAAAGGCTAGTTTTAGTTATAGCCAAAGCGTTATAGTTGGCCCAACTCAAAAGCTTCACTTTAATAACTTGGAATTATCTAAATACTGTATTCTGTTTGTGATACAACCTTCATATCAGCCTGAAAAACTCACCTGTTTGTTGACACCTTTAATGATACATTTTTAGGCCTATATAAGATATTAGCATTCATCAATGAACAATTGTAATATTTCAAGCCAAATAAGAAAATAATTTACATAGATTTAACTAATTAAAAACTT
>NW_022752142.1:0-1362 GCF_011630105.1 Anneissia japonica
CCGTAACAGGTCAGTGTCGGAGTTGGTTGGAACTGGTTTTGCTAGTGTCGTCACAGCTACGGATTTCGGTTCAGCTGCTTGAACACTTGGGTTCGGTTTTGTAGCTTTTTTACGTGGCATCTTCGAATTTACAAGTAAATTAGTTTTATTAGAGGTTTACTCCGTATATTTATCAAAATTGATGGATATGAAACGTATATTTTACTTTATCTCCGGAACATTTTACGGAGCAAATTTTGCCGTACCTATGTCATCCTAACGCCCTCTAAGATCATGGTGTACAGTACAGTATTTTATTTGGCTTTTGTTGATAGCAGAGGCTTCGAGGGTTTTTTTCAGTGAAAAGACCAACTACCATATCCCTTTCTAAATCCACGCCTCAAATCGGACGATAGTTCCCTATGGTATCCTTTGGACACTTTTTGAATACAGGAACTACACGTGCAATCTTTAAGGCGTTTGGAATCTTTGAAATTGTAAATGAAAGGTTAAAAACATAACACAAGGGTATTGAGATATGGTACAGCAACACACAATATTTTTGCTGGTAAATTGTCTGAACCAGTTGCTTCACAATTTTGTGAACTGTCAATAATGTTAGTATTAGAAAATATTAAACCTAATTTATTACTTACATTACAGGCTACATTATCATTTTCAAGTATACCTTGTAAACCTAAAATATATTGGAATGCCTCAGAATTTCGTATATGATCATTTATAACACTTTCAGATCGTGAATAATGTCCTTTATCTGTCTTACCAATATAATCACTATTACAACCTGGACATTTAAAATGATAAACAACAGAGCTCATATATTCCTTAGGGGTTTGATCTTTAGTAGATATAAAATGAGACATATTTTGTACTTCCATAATATTATGAATTTTACCTCTTTAACTAATTGTTTCTTTACTTTGTTTAAGCATCTACGTAAAATGGATTCACCTGTCTTTCCTAGATAAGACAATCTAACCCAAATCTTAATCAAGCTATCATCAGTAGGCCTATGTATACATTTAGGTTCATTTAATTTATTGAGTACATGGTTAACTTTTAAAGGGTATCCATTCCATGACATAAATTTTCTAATGTTCTGCTTGAAGTTTATCGGGAGTACACAGTTTGTGGACTCTTAAAACTAAACTACGAATCCAAGAAATCTTATGGTTCCATGGGGCAAAGCTACCATAATGGATAATATTGACCTGCATGTGTATTTTTACGATATATACTCATGCTTCCTACGTTGTTGTCAAATTGTAAATCCAGAAAAATGATTTTTATATTGCGTAAATTTGGTAGGCTCAAAATTTGATTTAAGAACTTCGGAGTATAATTTATGTTTTTCATTGTTTT
>NW_022752143.1:0-660 GCF_011630105.1 Anneissia japonica
CAACATAATGCGATAGCTCTCTGGTTTGCAGTTGGTGTAATTTTAACGAAATTTGGAGAAAAAAAATTGTATTTGATGTACTGTATATAGTTAATTAATACATACGTAAATTAGTATGCATGTATGTATTTGTGAATATTATAAGTGTGTGTATGGGTGCGTGTGTGTGTGTGTGTGTGTGTGTGCGTGTTTTTGTATGTGTGCTCTTGTTTTCTAAGTCAACCGGGGAGATTTGTCAGAACACACACCCGTCAACCGGTGATTTCCCGCCAACCGGTGATATCACCATTTTCAAATTAAATAAATTATTGCAAAAAATGCATAATAGTAGTGAGCCCTCAACTATCCAGCCTCTATTTGGGGGTATCCACAGTTGAAGCTATTTTTACCTATCACCAAAGAGTATAAATACTCTTTGCTATCACCGAGTAAACTGTGTGTATAGAATGCTTTCTTTTTTCAACACACACGGTAGTGGACGTCCTACAACTATTCAATCGGGGAAGAGGCAAACGTGGATAATGTAAGTTTTTTTTTTTTCTCCATGAATTATTTTATTTTCAATATAGATTACTACACTTACTAGGCCCTAGTGGTGTTACTTACTCTAGGTTAAATAGGGTTACTTCTTACTATGGTTGTAGAAAGAAGGCTAGCCTA
>NW_022752144.1:0-1658 GCF_011630105.1 Anneissia japonica
TAGTGATGTTAGTTTCGGTTGCGTATCCTATGCCGACCGAAGATCAATCGCCTTCGACAAACGAAATCGACGTCTCTTTCGCAACGAGCGTCGGCATCTCGCCCATCGTCGAAATGAGAGTGGTGAAGGAGTGGCGAACCCTGTTCGTGGGCGCGAACAACTCGGCGTTCGTGTTCGATCTCGATCAAACTCTAGAATCCTCGACGGCTACGAACGGACGAGTGTTGATATGCGGAACCAACGCTTAGAAACCGAAGTGCATTCATGCCGAGATGTCGAACTTGGAGAGTGGTTGCTGGAGAAGGAACGCAAAGGACGGTCTGTACAATTGTCCGTTCGCCGTCGACCAAAAAGTAACGTCCGTCTTCGCCGAGGGTAGCCTGTACGCCGGGACGGTCGCCGATTTCAACGGCAGGGATTCCGCACTGACGAGGTCGATGGGCAACGCCTTTCCTCTCATAACCAAGAGGCACGATTCGTTGTGGCTGAATCACCCGAAATTCGTCGGTTCCTGAACTTGGGAGCGTTCGTTTCCTTCTTCGACAGTCGGCGAACGCTCGATAACGAGATCGTCTTCGTCCTCTTCAGACCGTCCGCGAGTTCGACGAAGGCACCGGCGCAGGCCTCCAAAGCCGACGCTGAATCGTCGTGCGTCAGAGCGATCTCCACCAACTTCCGGTCCAGTTTGGAAACTAGCGGTTCCGCGTCGTCCCTCACATTCAGCATGCCGACCGTGCCGACTGTACGGTCATCTTGCAGGTACGCGTATCTCTTCTTCGCCGTCGTCAGCAGCAGCCGTCTGTACGTCTCCCTCCGGACGAACTTCTGCCATCCGTTTCCGCCGACGGTTGTTTCGAATTCCATCTGCAAGTCGGGTATGCCGTTCGCCCCGACCTTCACGAACAGCGAGTCCGTATCTCCGTAAACCACCCGAGCGCCATTGCGTTCGGCGCAATTCTTCAACTTGTCCAGCTGTCTCCGGCAGCTCGACGTCACGTGTTTGTAGAGTCGACCTCTTCCGGAGATGGCCAGGCATCCGATGCACGCGTTCGCCACCCGTTTGTACGCGGCCGACCGTTCCGGTCGTTCGTCCCGTCCTCGCACCAGCCTCTTGAGTACGGACGGCAGAAGACCTTCGAGTACGCTCGCGTCGACGAAGGACCCGTCTTCGAGAGCGGTCGCCTCGTCCATGTTCCGGTCGACGACGAACCTGGGATAGTAGGACTTGAAGTCGTACACGTCCACGTGATCGTGGATGCCTGGCACTGGTTCTAGAACGAGACCTCCGCCTTCGGCCGGTTCTTCCGCAGTCTCTCTTCGACGGGGAAACACGAAACCCCGTCTCGCAGCCTCCCTGCAGAGCATGGACGACAGCATCTGCTTCCTGGTACCTCCGGGAAAGGTGCCCGTCAACCTTGAAGCGTCCAAGACGGTTTCCACAAGACGCCTGCTGCGCACCTTGCATTGGTAATCCCGGAGAACAGACAGCTCCTCATCCAGCACGTCGTCGGACGTTCGTGCAGAAAGTTCGTTGCAAGATCTTCTGCTCGCGTACTCGTACATGGAGTCGCGATCGCGGCACCCGTCGGCGTACTCGGAGGTGTTGACGCATATCGGCCATCGAGATATCGGCAGGTCGCACGCCAAGCATCTGTTCG
>NW_022752145.1:0-579 GCF_011630105.1 Anneissia japonica
GTTCGAAAACGCCAAAAAACCATAATCCAGAAACTGACGATTACTTTGTTACAAAACAAAACCCCCAGCTTGACCAGGCACTGTATGCACAATATGCCAAGCTAAAAAGAATAATAAAAGCCATTAGCCTATGATTACCATAGCACAACATCGTGTAAAAACATAACATACAATATAACCAATTAACTGCGAGGTACAAACTTAACTGGCCTATAGTATTAGTTATTGCATCTTTCTTTATGGGAAACCTTAGGTTTTTATCATAAATAAATGTATACTCTATTCTTTAACAGATGTGTATAAGAGACAGACTTAGACCACATGCGAAGAAAATACGCCATATTAAAACGATTAAACAAGGCCAAACTCTTTATTTATACATGTTTAAGACATGCTCTATAAACAACATCAGTCCTGTGATTCAGGCTAGAAGCATATTATTATTTTAATTCACAAACAATATAAAAAGTAAAGAATCATTATGAATAACATAGCTAAATAAAGATTATTATTTTAATACATAATAAGCTTAAGTACAAGAACTCTTTATCCCACCTTGGATTACAGTGCTTCACAAGG
>NW_022752146.1:0-1166 GCF_011630105.1 Anneissia japonica
TTAAAACATAATACTGCTTAAGACAGCGTAACATTGGATGAGATAGGTTATATCTAATTGAATACGGTAGGCTTTTAAAATACAATAAAAATTAAAAAAAAACCGCTTGAAATTGAAATTATTACGGCAAATATCGTATCTGCAATCTGTATAGGGCAATTCATAATTCTGTGTGTCTTTTTCATAATACTTATAACACATCCAACTGTATTAATTAGAAGAGTGTTCTTCTTTGAATTGAGGGTTTTAAACTTTATTAAATAATTTGTTTTAAATAATAAAAATGAAAAATGTGTAACAAGAAAGTTACAGACTAAGTACTGTATTATCTTAATTACAATATAACGCTTATTTTGTCAAATCACGATACAAAATTTTTATTTAAAAATTTTAATTTAAACCTAAAATTTGAATTTAATTTAATTAAAAATTATAATTTTAAAATTTTAATTTTTTTTTTCTTTAACCCTTTGAAGTCCCAAATGACTTTTCCCAAGTCACTGAGTCCCATTAAGGGGTTGTTAATATGTTTATGAAAAACGTAAAATACATTTTTATGACTGCAACTTTCAATAAACTACGGTTTGATTGTTGTGTAATATGTTTTAGTCTTCCGAAAAATAGCAATTTTTTTAACCTTTTGACTTAGGTCAAAGGTCAAATGCCCAAAAATTGAAATTCAGGGACCTAAAAACGGTATTTTTTTTAAACCAAAAAACCCTTTGTTAACGTCAAGAAGAAAATTCCTATGTTCATGAATGTTACATATTTTTGTTTGAGTATTTCATGATTTTATATTTATTATGAATATTTCTTATATCGAAGTCCTATGTAAATATTGGGCTCCATTTGGGTATTTGTGTTAGAAAAAGGGTAATTATTATGACCCTTGAAATTAGCAAATGATGTTTTGTTTGCTGGATGGAATACATGCGCATGAGTCTCAACAAATTTAAATATTTTTGACCTTTTTGACCTAGGTCAAAGGTCAAGTACCCAAACATTACAATTCAGGGGCCTAAAGGGGTATTTTTTTTACCCATAAACTAAGCACTTCCTCCTCGTGCTTAGAGCTAAACCTAGGGCTTATGTCAGTTAATGCACTACTAGTAGCGGTGTCATCATCACCTGAATCGTCATTACTTACTGCAGAATAATATATATCT
>NW_022752147.1:0-996 GCF_011630105.1 Anneissia japonica
CACTAACTATATTGTAGTGCGGTCTGTCGAGTACCTCTACAATTAGTTTTCATAGACTAGGAGTATTTTAGTTAGGCGTATTTTGCGGTTCGTTTGTTTCAACCTTTCACGTCGGCGTGCCTTCGTACGTCGGCTGTTGTGTGAGGTTGTGACGCGTTGCGGCCGTATTACGTAATACTATAGCGTGGGCGGGAAGAAGCATGCGAGACACGCGTCTCGCACATAGACAGAATTCTCCCACGACTATTAGATTACGTATATATAAGGATTAAAACATTTAGCTAGGAGATAGTTAGGTATTTTAAACTCTGTTTTGTTGAAGAATATTGTGTTACACGTCGTCTAGATATTACCCTAGGCCGTGTGTGCTGTTTTATTGTGCGGAGCTTAGTGCATACCTCCACTAACTCATTTGCATACAGGTTAATCATTCTGGTTTTATCCACTGGTTTTCAATAACTATTCGTTTCATTGTAGCTTGTGTGATACGTGTTTTATACTTGCATATCTATTTTTACATTTTAACCAGATTGCTTTGGATTGCAGGTTTTAAATTGATATTTGTGAAGCATTGATTTGTTTATCTATTGTATAATTTTATCATTGCTAACCCACTTATTTCAATTGTACCTCTTTGACCTTTGACCTGTATGTGTGCAATTTTTCCCATAAACAATGTCAAAGTTTAATTTTATTGTCAAAATAAATTTCTGTGACGAGAGGGATCTGTATGAACTCCCATGTGTAAATAAAAGACGGGCTCAACAGATAATCCGTTGGAGATCACGTTATGGAAACTTAACGCCAGATAGCTTAAATGTCATTAAAGGGGTTAGCAGGTCAAATTTAGAGAAGCATATAGACTTCACTCCTAATCCTGAATGGGGAGGAAATGGTGTACATACAGTGATACGTTCAGTATCCTCGCAGACTGATAGCAAGAACCTGGCTGCTGCTTCCAGTAGTCGACAGCTCCCATTAACTCCTTCCACAAAC
>NW_022752148.1:0-247 GCF_011630105.1 Anneissia japonica
GAAATGATTGTCTCTTTCGACATTTTCCTGCGGGAAGAACACGAAGTCGCCGGCGTACTGTACAGAGTCGGATTTCCCGACTCCGTTGACGTCGAAATCGTCAAGGGATATCTGAACGAGAGATTCGAAGTGGGAGATTGGTACATAGAGACGATGAACCTGCGAAAATTACAGGTCCGCAGATGGTACGAAATATCGGTTCGAAGGTCGGGAAACCGCGTGCACGTCGAAGTGGACGGAGAGAACG
>NW_022752148.1:280-613 GCF_011630105.1 Anneissia japonica
AATGCTACGACGAATGAACCACAATCTTACCGGAATTTTTCAAGTCGGCTCCTTTTACGGAAAGGATCAGTCGTTCGTAGGGTGTCTCGGGAATCTGAAGTTCAACTCTTTTCCTGTAAACATTCCTTCTATGCAACGGTGCGATACGCCTCCGTCCACGTCGGTACCTACCTGTCACGTTTTTCGCAACAACTCGAGCGAAACGATCGAGTTACCTGCTTCCTCGGGAGGTTCTGCGAAAATCTCGTTCGGGTTGAAATTGGAAAGCTGGAACACGGGTAACGTGGTGCGTGCCCAAGGACTCGGTCGTGATTACGCGGACGTGAGCGTACG
>NW_022752148.1:628-814 GCF_011630105.1 Anneissia japonica
GCGGACGTGAGCGTACGCCGCGGTCGGGTAGTGGCTCTGCTAAACTTCGACGGCGGGTTCGCGGCGGCGACGAGCGAAGATGAACTGCAACTCGGAATCTGGCACGACGTCGACGTCCGATCTGACCGACCCCGAACTCACTCCGACGGGTTTGATGCGCATGGTTTCCACGGCGTACAGATCCGG
>NW_022752149.1:0-1047 GCF_011630105.1 Anneissia japonica
GTGAACCCATTAAGGAATAGAAGTTGATTTTCCTTCTCGCCTTCAATTTCCTACATATTATTTTATCAACTATGTATAGAATGCATGTCAATCTCTAGAGAAATGATCTTGGCCATCGTCTCAGCACCAAAATATTTTCCTAACATCAGCAAAAAATACTAGTAACAAATACATTTTTAAAACAGAATCAATAACATAGAGAGGAAAATATTATCAACCACGAGTAAATTTAGAAAGATAACATATGCAACAGTGATCAATTTCAAAAGAAAAGAGCTAAGAAAAAAAAATCAATAACAGTATATGATGACTATTCATAACTGTTGTCTGACAGATGGGAAGACGGTGATTAAGTAAGATAAGGTATTTAATTACATTCACATATAGACATAACATTTGGAGACAGGAAATAGAACTACAGAAGTTAAGTTATGGTTTGATGGTTATAGTGCCTGCTTTTCAATTCTAGGATCGTAGGTTCAAATCATGGTTTTTTCTTCATTTCAGAAGACTGAAAATACTCCCCAAGATACTTGGGGCCCACTAAGGGACCAGTGGAAGTAAGTTTTATATTTCAAAACTTTCTTGGGTTACCATAAGAATGTCTTATCTGTTCTCAATTATTTATCTGTTCTTTGGTTTTGTTTAAGCAAGGTTTTGTGATTTATATTCCTGAATAAAATTAAATGAAATTAATAAGAGCAACATTCAGTGGTGTATCCAAAAAAAAAAAAAAAAAAAAAAACAGTACAGGGCCTAATCCCACAAAAGATGTCCCCCTACCAGAAGCCATACTGGAAATCTGATGAGCAAAATGAATTCATGTAGTTAAAAATAGTTAATGATATAACAACATAACACACCGGGACACTGTCACAGTCATCTTTTTTTTTAGTATATAATTGTATCACATCAGTGTATAATTGATTAATCTTATTTGTTGCATTAATTCATCTAAGGGCAAAAGTATCTCCATATAAAATCAACAAATATACAAATGTAAAATAAAATGAAAATAAAACCTTGGTTGGAATTCTTCTGCTGTCA
>NW_022752150.1:0-848 GCF_011630105.1 Anneissia japonica
GGCTATGGCAGAATTTGAAAAAATAGTGCAACATAATATGGAAAAGAATTCTGAAATTGAATTTGCAATAGGTGTGTAATTTATAACATTGTTCCTTATTAATATGGATTGAATGAGAACATAATACATTTTTTGTTTTATTTAATATTTATTTTATTTCAATTAAAAAAATTAATAAATAAACCATTTTTAAAAATTTTGTTTTTTATTTTATTTTTTATTGAAGAATGGCTTCAGTATTAATTGCTGTACATAACAGTACCTTACAGGCTGAGTTCTGTACATTATGGATTTAATCAGCATAAACATAAATATAATTTGAAAGATTTTAGAAAATAATGAATTTATGAACATTTATAAATTTTAGTCTTAGTGTGTTTTGTCTTATTCAATGTGCGAATAAGCACCCTATTTGAATAAGTGCCCCTCTTGAATACTCGCCCCTACTAACATGAAAATTTCCTTAAGTGCCCCGTTTGAATAAGCGCCCCTTCTAATTTGAATAAGCGCCTCCTAAAATAACATCATAAGATTTTCTTTTTAGCAAGTCAATAATTCAATCAATTCTGGGACTGTGGTTTTGGCATGATTTGAGCTGCAGAGTGGAATCACATTCTTCTATAGGCCAATATCAAAATGAGGATTTCTCTCGGGCAGATGAGAGATTCGATCCCTACACAGACAGTATATTTCCAACTTTCCTCTTACACAGTAATTTGTCATCCAATTATCTGCTATTTTGCTGTTATGTAAATATTCACAGCATTCTTGTCATGAGCCATATTCTCTGGACGACTTTCTTTTCCGCCTAACCACCATTCGTAATGTCCTTATATAATCCTTTTTAA
>NW_022752151.1:0-195 GCF_011630105.1 Anneissia japonica
TTTTTTGTTAGGCACGGTGAGATAGCCTGAAACAAACACTATTCCATTGAAAGTTTGAAGTTTTTTGCGGAAAGTACTCGAAATGTGGCGGATAGTCAAAAATTTGCACTAAGTGCTCAACTCGGCGAGATAAGCACTTTTGTGCAAAAAGTGACAATGTTAAAAAGTTGAGTCAAAATGTAATTTTTTTTGTTA
>NW_022752151.1:212-1062 GCF_011630105.1 Anneissia japonica
ACTATTCCATTGAAAGTTTGAAGTTTTTCGGAAAAGTACTCGAAATATGGCGGAAAGTCAAAAATTTGCACTAAGTGTTCAACTCGGCGAGATAAGCACTTTTGTGCAAAAAGTGACAATGTTGAAAAATTGAGTCAAAATGTAAATTTTTTTTTGTTAGGCACGGTGAGATAGGCTGAAGCAAACACTAATCCATTGAAAGTTTGAAGTTTTTCGGAAAAGTACTCGAAATATGGCGGAAAGTCAAAAATTTGCACTAAGTGCTCAACTCGGCGAGATAAGCACTTTTGTGCAAAAAGTGACAATGTGATAGGCTGAAACAAACACTATTCCTGTCTCTTATACACATCTATAGGCTGAAACAAACATTTTTCCATTGAAAGTTTGAAGTTTTTCGGAAAAGTACTCGAAATATGGCGGAAAGTCAAAACATTTGCACTAAGTGTTCAACTCGGCGAGATAAGCACTTTTGTGCAAAAAGTGACAATGTTGAAAAGTTGAGTCAAAATGTAATTTTTTTTTTTGTTAGGCAACGTGAGATAGCCTGAAACAAACACTATTCAATTGAAAGTTTTGAAGTTTTTCTGAAAAGTACTTGAAATATGGCGGAAAGACAAAAATTTGCACTAAGTGCTCAACTCTGTGAGATAAGCACTTTTGTGCAAAAAGTGACTACGTTAAAAAGTTGAGTCAAAATGTAATTTTTTTTCAAAGTGAGATAGCCTGAAACAAACACTATTCCATTGAATTTTGAAGTTTTTCTGAAAAGTACTTGAAATATGGCGGAAAGTCAAAAATTTGCACTAAGTGCTCAAATCGGCGAGATAAGCACTTTTGTGCAAAAAGTGAC
>NW_022752152.1:0-780 GCF_011630105.1 Anneissia japonica
TATTTTTGGAGGTGCGTGTGCTCTTTTGAAATTTAGCGGCAGGGCTGTTGCCGGGACTTCATCAACTGCGCCGTCTTAAAAAAATAAAAAAATAAATAAATAAAAAGCGCAAAGCGTTCGTCAAAGTTAGCGGAGCGTCACCATGTGGTAATCAGAAAATTCACATATTCGAGGCCGTTCATACCAGTGCAGGCAATATCGCCACAACCTTTCACTTTCTTGTCGTAGCGCGCGGCACTTGACAACATCCAAAGAGATGAGTTTAAAAATTAAATAAAAATAGACAAGGTAGAATTGTTTAGATTTTTATTTTTGTCGTCGATTCCTAATATATGTAAATATCTATGTGAGTTTCATCCAGTAGCTTTCATATTTTTGGCACAACAAAAATAAAGATAACCCAGACAGTGTAGGCCTATTTGCTATCCCTTCAATAGGCCTTCACCGGAGCTGATTAATATGGATAGGCCGGATTGTTGTCGAAATTCAGTTTGCCTAATGACAGATTGCCGAGTCCATTTCTTAATAGCCGAAATCCAGTTTGCCGAATGCCAGTTTCCTTATTCAAAAACAATGAATCCCGGGCATTTTCCGATACCCGCTGTAACCCAGTTTGCCAACTCAATGAATCCGTACTGAATAGCAATCTTGGGTTTCCGGGACATGTTTAGCCCGGGATTTTAGTGTGGCCCAAATTGTGCTTTTTATTCCACAATATTAGGGACCAATAAAAATAACGTTATTTGGATAGGCAAATTAATATTATTATTATTATTTATT
>NW_022752153.1:0-1204 GCF_011630105.1 Anneissia japonica
GAGCCCAACAAAGAGGGGGGGGGGGCGGTAGCGAGTTTTTAGAGAAAAGGGGAGTGTATCCTGCCCTAAATACGCCACTAAGGGGCCGGACATAGCGAAAAAGTCCATTGTTATCGTATCAAGGAAGTGTTTTCATTGGAGTCTACATAGTTTTTATAAGAACACATTTTATATGCAAACTGAGGCTGAAATTATTGAAAATTATGAAAACAATAAGAACAAATTGAGGCTGAGGTAAAATGTCTAAAAAACCAACAAATCTTATCTATAACTCATTTGCAGTGGTGCATCAGCCGAATGTAGTACAATTGTTTATCAGTGTGATTAATCTGCTCAATAAACAATTTCAATTACTTGTGCAAATATAAAGATGTGGGTAACCCACATCTTTATATACGACTTTTCATGGATCTCGACCTGCTATGTAGGCCCTCTTTAGGCTAGACGCGCCTAGACGGTTGGAAGGGACGATCGAAGAAAAACGGTTAAGTAAGCCAAGGACTTCGCTAACTTCCATTCGTCAGTAACTCCTTCTATTGATGGGCACTGTCTAAACCTTTCTTCCAGCTTATCTCTGAAAAGATTGTAACCTTTTCGTCTGCAGTTGGCTCAACATGAATTACACAGGAGCCAGTGAGCTTCCATGACGGCCTAGGCTCGGACATGACACGTTGTTGTTTGTTGTTATTTCGCGACGTCATCAACTAAACTGCCTTTAAAGGGAAAAAAAAAATTTTTTAAAGGCAGTTTAGTTGATGGTGGATAATGAATAGCAAACCTGGTGGTTGTGTGTTCGATTCCCACACGAACCAATCTTTTTTTTTTTTGGCCCGACGTCGGTAAACGTTTGAAATTTACAACCTCTAACCAATGTCGTTAGAGGTCCAACTGTTGTCACAGTAAACTAACGTTTACGGACGTCGGGCCAACAAATTACCGTGGCATTGGGACACATCCTAATATTTATTACAACCTCTTGCCAACGGCGGCGGAAGCGGGGGGCCAGGGGGGCCATTGGCCCACCCACTTTTTACTTTTTATACTGGGGGGGCCTGGCCCCCAACTTTTGTGACTGTTCCCATCACCAGTGACAAACATTTTACGAACGCTGCAATGTCGTCATTATTATTATTATTATTATTATTATTATTATTATTATTATTATTATTATTATTATTATTATTATTATTATTATTATTATTAT
>NW_022752154.1:0-952 GCF_011630105.1 Anneissia japonica
GTACCTCAGTCCCAACCATGGTGTGGAGCTGAAATGGTATTGATCCCCTATCTGTGAAAATCCTTCTCTGACCCCTGTCGATTTTAAATTCCTGGATCTGCAACTTATATGGGTAAAACAAATAACAGTTTACTAAATTAACCGTGTTACAGAAGTTAAATTTCTCTTATTTGTAATTACATTTAGTACTGAACATTGATTACAATTACAATAATTTACTATTTCTTTAACAGTAGAAGACTTATGCATCACGGTAATTGAAGAAGATACAGTAGTTGAGCATAAGAAATCTTCCCTAGTGACAGCATCCCCAAATTTCAACTGTCCTTCTGCTCTTAGAGAGACTTCCACTCTTAAACCCTCATACGTGGACAACAGACATGAGAAATGCATTCCATTAAACACACATTCACGAAAAGTGAACTCAGAGTCTCAAGATGCTAGTCTCGGAAATAACAAAGCCAGTGGAAGAAAGGTTACCGGAGGTTCTTCCCAGAATTCAAAAGGAAAAAGTTCTCAACAACGAGAACAGCAGAAGCAACAACAACAGGAGGTTGGTTTTTTTTTCCATTTAATAAAAATATTTAATATTGTTTTAAAAGTATATAGTTAATTTTGTCCTTGCTTGCTTATTGAGTCACGGAGGATTATGTTAGGGAGCTTTTGATTTGTGACGATGTACAACATAATGATGTCATGTTTATTTAACTGGCATGTCTGAACGTTGTGCGCTATCTTCTCTTCTGAAATCTAAAATGGTTGTTGGCGGAATCTAAGTTCAGAGAGAACAAGGATTGTACAATTAAACATTAGTGTGTCGGTCTTCCAGTTCTCCGTGTATGCATCGTCAAAAATCAAAATTGATTTACAGTAGAACAAAGAACTCGCACAGTTATGAATGAGTGAATTCGTTATACGTTCAAATTCTACTTTCTCAAATCGAAATCTATTT
>NW_022752155.1:0-519 GCF_011630105.1 Anneissia japonica
CGCCGTCGACGGATCACATCAGTCTCGTCGCACTCGCGGCAATCGGGTGGACACTTTGTATAGTTAAAGCTATAGGCATTGTTTGGTTGATCTTTAAATTTACTTTGTTGGTACGGTAAAAAAAAAGAATAAATCGTGGGTTTTTTTACATATCTGTGTATTTTTATAATCCGTTTCTGTTAGAGCTGTCTCTTATACACATCTTTCTGTTAGAGTTAGGAACATGCGAACAGGGGCAAATGCATTGTTGATTTTAAAATTGAAATAAACGAAGATTGACACATAATTTGTTTGTTTTTCTTTTCTTTTATTTCGTCTAATCCACACTCAACCAGCATAATCAATAATGAAAGTTCCTGTGAACCGAATAACGTACATCGTACTTAATGTCGAAACCTAAGACGCAGGGAAGTATACTATAATATGAGCATTTGTTCATCAGCAGTACGAGAATACAATCGGCATGCTGTTCTTATTCGCCATGATAGTGATGTTAGTTTCGGTCGCGTATCCTATGCC
>NW_022752155.1:591-856 GCF_011630105.1 Anneissia japonica
TCGGAACCTTTGGTTGCAACCGCAATGCTTTTGTTTCCCTCACTTTCGTCGTTGTAATATTCGAAGGTACGATTCTTCAGTCGACCGAACGTTGGATTTTTGATTATTATTATTTCGTCCTTTATTATTCCTTCGCTCTCGATGACACCGTAAAATCGAACGTCCTGGCTGTTTCCTATCGTGAATCGATGAAATCCCTTCGCCAGAAAACCACGCATCACGAAGTAACCTTCGGAAATCTCGTCCCACCCGTGCATTCTATGGG
>NW_022752155.1:897-1343 GCF_011630105.1 Anneissia japonica
GATGCATTCGACTGAACAATATATCTTATTCGGTGAAAATCGTCTCGTTACTGCCATCTCCTTGCAAAAATTCAGGTTTTTAGAGTTATATTATTCAACATTCGTTCAAATATTTACGGGCGCCGACGCAAAAGCCGCGAGCACGTGCGCACAGGGGATCGCCGCAGCGAAGAACGAACAACTTCGTTCGCCCACCTCCAAGATCCTTGCTGTGGAACACCAACTCGTCCCTTCTCGTCGCTCGTTCCTCTTCGATGGACGTCGTCACGACTGTGGAACAGCAATCCGGTTTTCTTTCCCCCGACGCTGCAACCGTCAGTCTGGTCGGCACTCCTTCGACGGTGAGTCGAACATCCCGCAATCGATCGGAGGCGCCACGAACGCAGGCGGAGGCGAGGACGCCGAGGACGCTGTCCTTGTCCGGTTTCGACGGGCACCTCTTTCGG
>NW_022752156.1:0-581 GCF_011630105.1 Anneissia japonica
CTAGCCTATTGTTTCTAATCATGCTTGCATGAAATTCTCACTTTATACTATCTGGCTTTTTCAAACCTCACTCACTCGCCACTGAGGAAGAACTAATGTTGTCCGAAAGCTCTGGTTCTATTTCTGGCTGTTTACTTACGTTTACTTTTTAGCTGTTGCTTATCATTTTTGTATCTCTACCGAGATCCAGCCATTGTTATATATATATTAACAAGGAGTCAAAGATGTGGAACAATTTATCGGATAAGTTATTATTATTATTATTATCTCCCCCAGGAGATCTATGTTTTCGTTTTGTATAATAAACATAAATTTATCATTGACTTCAAAAGATCAAACGTTGAACAAATATATATACAGTATATATATGTTTTCATTTTGTAATGTTTGTGTGTGTAACACTTTGCTGTTTCAGTTATTTCTTGTGTACAGAATATCTCAAAAACGGCTGCAAAGTCAAAATTGAAAATGACAGGGAATGTTTGTTATAACCCATTGAAGAAATGATTAGTTTTTGGTGACGGTCCGGAGTAGGGTGTGGATGTGAGGACCATTTAAAAGGTAAACGTCCTGGACAAGAT
>NW_022752157.1:0-1337 GCF_011630105.1 Anneissia japonica
TTGCATGCCCACTCATACCCGCTCTCTCATATCATGACCCTAGGACATAGGAAGTTATTTAGAAATTAAAGTAGTCTAGTTTATTAAATGGAATGATGTATCTACTTGTTTCGATTTTAGATTTTCCTAAGGGTTGTAAATTTACCTAATGGGAACGATTGATCTTCTCCTAAACGATTTAGGCTAATTAATCGGATGATCATGTATAAATGGAACACGACCTAATTATAGCAAACGGGTTGTTATAGAGCTTACCCTTCCCAAAATATTGCCATGGTCTTTGCAACTGACTGAGCAAGATTGATACTTGGACCTTAAACCCAAAGACCCTTATCATTACACCTTCAAGTTAACAAAAACGGAAAAAAACAACAAACATTATACCAGCCAAAAAATACTAAGATTGAAACTAATATTTATTAGGATATAATATTTCATTATTTACTTCCATCCCATTGATTGTTTTTCATTTTGATTGATTTATTTATAATAATACTGTAGAACACCTCTTTTGGGACACCCCTATTACGTAGGTGGAGAAATACATCCTGTAATTCTATTGCCCACCTCTATTAAGGAGATGGGATACTTTCTGAGCAAGCTAAATGATCAAGTCAACACATTTTCAACTCCTGTTAATTAAGGGACTCTATCTTTTTTTTATAACTACAAGTACAACAGACCCAAAATAATATTTCATTAAAAAAATTTTATTTTGACAAGTTCTGAGTCCTGACATGGCTGTAGAGCCTCAATTTGTTTTGTTGATCCTTTAACTGAAAATTGTTGTGTGTGTTATTTCGTATAAGCTAATCCTGTCTTGACCCTTAAATGTGGTATTGATTTTTTTCATTTGACTAAAATGATTAAAATGGCGTATTAAATATATTCGATTCATTATAATTATTATTAACTGCTGAAATTTAAACAAATAATAATAGTTTAAATGTAGATTTACTGGGTGTACATCCCCACCCATTAGAGTGTCTTATTAAAGGGTATTGAAATGGGGAGTGGGAGATGATAAATGGAAGTGGCCGAAATGATTTTTAACTACTTGAGTGAAATATTTTGGCTTCAAAAATTTCTAGTGATGGGGTGGGGAGAAAGCTTTTTTGGGAAATGCACCCCCTACCCTACACACAGGAGTAGCATTACAACTTTGTGTATAATCAAATACTCAAAGGCAGTAAGCATTGGCAGTTTCTACTATCAGACAAGCCCAGGGCTGTCTACCTAGCACTATAGAAGAAACAATGTAATATATCATTATCGCTGTCAACCGAAAGTACATTGTAATTACTACTGGGGGAAATAGGGAAGAAAGTTGAATCGTA
>NW_022752158.1:0-781 GCF_011630105.1 Anneissia japonica
CCAAAAAAAAGTATGGGCTATAGCTCATGGTTTTTGCCAAAATTGGCCAATTTTTAACATGGTCGATTTTCACAGATTCGGCCACATGGGCATAACTGAGTATCATCCAAATTATCATTATTTAAGCTTAAAACTAGGCTTTAAGTGGCATTTATCAAGCTACAGAGGACTCTTGTGATCTGCACGTGACATGGAATACGAAACAACGGGAAAATGGAGGGATAAAAAAAATCGTCCGAAAAAAAGTATGGGCTATAGCTCATGGTTTTTAAGAAAATTGGCCAAATTTCAACATGGTCGTTTTTCCCAGATTCGGCCACATGGGCCTAATTGAGTATCATTATCATCCGATTTATCGTTGTTTAATCTTAAAACTATAGGCTTTAAGTGGCATTTATCAACCTGCAGAGGACCCGCGTGATCTGTAGGTGTCATGGAATACGAAACATCTGAAAAATGGAGGGGTCAGAAAAATCGTCCAAAAAAAAGTATGGGCTATAGCTCACGGTTTTTGCAAAAAATTGGCCAATTTTTAACATGGTCGTTTTTCACAGATTCGGCCACATGGGCCTAACAGAGTATCATCCGAATTATCATTATTTATGCTTAAAACTAGGCTTTAAGTGGCATTTATCAACCTGCAGAGGACTCTTGTGATCTGTTGGTGTCATGGAATACGAAACATCTGAAAAATGGAGGGGTCAGAAAAATCATCCAAAAAAAGTATGGGCTATAGCTCATGGTTTTTACCAAAATTGGCCAATTTTTAACATGGTCGTTT
>NW_022752159.1:0-887 GCF_011630105.1 Anneissia japonica
TTAGCAGGTACTATTAACCATGTATAGAAATGCAATGCTTTCTGTAATTATTAAACTCATTGTATAGTGTATATCGGTGTCTCATTTTAACAAGTTTAAATGGTAAAACATGAAAACACCAATCTAAAAAACTTGTCATAACATGACAGTGTAGTATGTAAATGACACATTATTTATCATCTAACAGCTGAACAGATTATATTTTACAAGAACATTTTATTTGTAATTATTTAATTAAAACTTTCAATATATACAAGAATCATAATCTAAACTTATTGCATTTGAACTCATTACTAGCATCTGGATTCTTCTTTCCTCACTAAGTCCAGACTTTCTCATCTCTTTCCCAAATAATCATAATTTATGTTCTATATGTCAGTGATCTTTGCTATTCTGCATTTTATTTAAAGCTGTATAGTTGTTTAATTGTATGTACATTGTTAATTTGGATAAAATTTTGGCTTCTTTTATATTTTAAAAATTAACTTTTTCTCTATTTTGTGTGTTCATATTAAGGAGATTGCCAACTTTTGTCCCAATAATTTAATGAGCAATAAAATTATATTTATCATTTTTGTAAATAAAATCCACTAAAAATAGGTAAAATATTTATATTTGTTATATAAAAAAAATCAAAACCAATAAATGTAACAATTTCACTCAGGTGGGTCGAAAATTAGGAGCTTTTGTTGTAGACTTCTTGCTACTACTAGAACTACTACTACCACCGATAGCTAAGGTTATTAATTGTTATTATTATTACTTGATATATATAATTATATATATATATATAAAATTAGGAGTTTTTGTTGTAGACTTCTTGCTACTACTAGAACTACTACTACCACCGATAGCTAAGGTTACTAATTGTTATTATTATTACTTGA
>NW_022752160.1:0-10662 GCF_011630105.1 Anneissia japonica
AGAATATTTGGTTATATATGTGTTAATGATAATTACAATGGTAAACTTATTATAGGCCATGTCTTAATACTTTTCAATTGATCATTTCGTGTTTTGTTGTTTTTCTTTGTCGATTTACCTTAGTTATTTTAATATGGTTCCATCGTCTGTATTATATTGTTTATTATATTTGTATGAGTTTGATGAGAATATGCCAAATGATGGAAAATTATGCTAGAATTTTCTGCTGGGATAGGGGAATACTAACTTATGATATCATCCAATATAGCATACAACACTCTTTTAAAACACCTTGATCAGAAGTTTAAAAAACAAACTTGAGGGAATTGTTTAGAACCCCTAAAATGCTGGTGATGGAACGAAAGATTATGGTTCTAGCATTTCTAGGTGGCCAGAATGGCAGTCTCAGAGATAAATTTAATGTAATCTTCATTTATCCTGCTACTATTTTTAATTTTCAAAAATTTAGGATAGGAGATAGGCATATTCGATTATCTGAAAAAAAAAACATAAAGGCAACAAGGTCATGGCAAGGGTTCAGAGGTGAAGCCTGTAGCTATAGTCGCAGAGGCATTTCAGGATGTTAGAGGTTCTAATAATTATTCTATTTCATGAGAAAATTTGGTATATACAAAGCGTTTATATCGTAACAGATGATTAACGGAGAAATCTGCCGCCGAATTATGCTTTCCTCTGTTTCTTTTCATTTACTGTATTGTGTTAGTCAATAGCCGCTGGTGAGCAAATTTTAATGACTCCTCCGAATCTTTTCTTGTTTTTCTTTTCCGTGTACTTTCACATGGGATTCAGATCCATATAGTGTCCTCCACCTTGATTTCTGTCAGTACTTTATTCATACTGCTGTATCTGCCATTACTTAATAGCACTTCATGAAATAACACTGTACAATACAACTTTCGTTTAAGTACATTTATTTTGATTTAATATCATAAACGGTTTGTGTTTGCATTGTATATTAATTATTCCTACAATCATAGTTTAATTATACTCCAACCCTTTCTTAGGCCAATTAAATGAAATAATATGAAGAATGTGTGTTTTATAGTATGTGACGATGTGTCTCCTTAACAGATATATACGTAAATATATTGATATATTTCTAGCAAAATATAGCAAAAATGTGGTTTTATAAGGTTTGTGTAGATTTAGTATTTATTTGATATTCGAATCCTGCGAAGAGTGCAATTACGGCATATTTTAAAAATTTTCGATAAGCATGCTACGTTCATTTTGGCCCTACACATTGCAAGCTTAAAACTTAATGAAACATGTTAGACATCAATAAAATGAAGACTGCACAACCAAAAAGCCTCTTAGAACTATATTGACTGTCATACTACTTACATACTACTTACAAGAAAGACATGTTTTTTTAACATGGCTGCCTCTGTGGAAGAATAGCTTTCCTTCTCGCTCTTCCTAAAACCCACAAAATCTACTGATAATAATGAGCGGCCAAGATCGTGAGGCGGATAAAATTACAGGTTACCTATTAAGGAACTCTGGAACATCAAAAAAGAAGAATAAAACAAATAAACAACAAGAATCTGAACTTACTAAACCTGACCCGCCAGCTAAGCCAAGTAGCACCAGTGAAGCTGTTGTGCGGGCGAGACATGCCCGGCGTCTGAAACACGTGCAACTGAGGGCTCGAATTCACCAGGGCCTACGGACACAGGATATGAAACAACTGATGAGGTAAGCAATAGTGATTTGAAAACCATTATGCTAAGACTGGAAACCAACCTCAATAAAAGAATGGATACCATGGAGAGGAAAATAGTAAATTTTGGAAAGCTTTCATTACAAAATGAAAACAAAATTAAAGTCTTAGAAAGTGCCCAAGATTTCCAGGCAAGCATTCTAGAAGAAATTAACAATAAACAAATTGAGCGAAATGAAAAAGACAACAATAACTTTGAAAATTTGCAAAAAGCTATGCTTTTAATGGAAATCCATGATAGGAAACAGAATCTTCTTTTTTACAATGTTCAGCTCGAGAGCCAGCAAAATGTCGACTATTACTCTGTTATTAGAGGGGTATTACATAAGGATCTTGGTATGCCTATCGAAAAAGCAAATGACATACCAATTATGAATGCACACCGGCTGCCTCGCCGTCATATTATGGGAGCAGTAAAAGGGCCAGACCCTATTATAGTACGTTTCGTTTGTATGGCGAATAGGGACCATATCCTATATCTGGCTAGGAAACGTCCGTATAAAGAAGGCACACGTCCAGTTTCAGTATAAACGGATCTTCCACCGAAAATGAAACAACAACGTGGAAAACTCGCTTCTAAAGCACAGGAACTAAGATCAAATGGAATGTCGACCAGAATTAAAGTTGTCGGCACTGAGCTTGTTCTTGAATTCAGGAAAAGAAGCCAATCAAATGCAACATGGATTAAATTTGCAGAATAGCCGTTCTTTTACTGTACTTTATATTCATGAAAATTGGGTATAGAATGGAAGAAAGTTTTTTTTGACATCTAACACTTTAGCCATGAAGATAAAGTCCCAGATGTTAATGGGACTCGCATACGCGCAATTTTTTTTTTTTTTTTTGCGTTTTCTTGTTTGTTTTTTGCTTTTTTTGTTTAAACTTAATTGAAATATTATATATAAATATAATAGGCTTAGTAAGTTCTCATAATAGGTCACCATTTTGTTACAGCTCTAATTATTACCAAATTTTAATTTTTTTTTTCTTTAGATGAATAATGTAAGTGTTTGCTCAATGAATGTTAGAGGCCTTGCCAACCCAAAAAAGCGTGCACAAGTTTTCAATTGGTTTAGTAACTCAATTTACTCAATTTTTTTTATTCAAGAAACTCATAGTGAAGAGAAAACGGAAAAGATATGGAAAGACGGATGGAATATCCTGAAAGAATTTAAACATTACTCTGGCTTAAGTATTAATCTTGAAAAGTCAGTTGTACTTCCTTTAGGAGTGTATAGAAAAAAACCTCTAAATTTAACTGGGACAGGTTTACGATGTACAGATAGTTAGTATGTTAGGCATCACTTTCACCACTACACTTGACAGTCTTTTTGAACTAAATTTTATCCCGAAGTTTGAAAAACTTTTTTCTCGTCTCGCATAACCTCTTTGCCCAAATCAACACAAGTGATATTAAGAGTGGTTTTAAAACTGATCATTCAATTATCTCCATAGAAATAACCCCAGCCAACGGGGCTAGAGGGAGAGGGTTTTGGAAGTTCAACACCTCCCTTCTTCTAGATTTAAAATATATAGACAAAGTAAAAACCTGTATTAGAGAAACAAAGCTAAACAATCCAGACTTAAATCCGAGTCTTTTTTGGGACTATCTAAAATTTAAGATTAGATCGCTAATAATACAATATTCTTCTGAGGTTGCAAAAGAACGTAAAAAACAGTTAAATAATTTACAGTACAAGATGTCTTAAATAGCCTTGAGGAACTATATGGTACCTCTCCATCACATCAACTTTTAAAAAATATTGAAGAATGCAAGTCTGAAATTGAAACCATATGAAATAAAAACCAAAGGCGCAATGATAAGATCCCGTGCACAGCACATAGAAGAGGGTGAAAAAATACGCGTTTCTTTTTAAATTTGGAAAAAAGAAATCAATGCAAAAAAGTTGTCACAAAACTTATTAGGGATGATAAAACAATTGTTACTGATCAAAAATATATTTTAGAAGAGGGAAAAAAATTCTTTGAGCATTTGTATAAATCAGAAAATCCACGAGCATGTATAGTTGAGAATTTCCTTAATGATGACAACTGTCAAAAATTAAATGAAAACCAACAAAAATCATGTGAAGGACTATTCACAATAAATGAATGTCTCAAAGTGTTAAAATCAATGCAAAATAACAAATCCCCGGGCTCAGATGGTTTTCCAACCGAATGGTATAAATTTTTCTTCTGTGATATAAGCCAGTTCTTTATAGAGTCATGCAATTTCTCGTTTCAAAATGGCATCATGTCTTCTGATCAACGTAGAGGTATTATAAATCTTATACCAAAAAAAGAGAAAGACTCTACATATCTAAAAAACTGGCGGCCGATAACCTTACTCAACACGGATTACAAGATAATTGCTAAGATCATCACTAATCGTCTTTAAGAAGTGCTCCCTCACATTATCCATCATTCGCAAACTGGCTTCTTAAAAGACCGATTCATAGGTGAAAATATCAGACTTACTCTTGACATTATTGAACATATAAACAAGAACAACATGGAAGGTATGATCCTCATGGCTGACTTTTAAAAAGCCTTCGATAAACTAGAATGGCCATTCATATTGAAAGTATTGGAGTTTTTTAATTTTGGGAAAGATTTTATTGATTTTGTTAAGGTATTATATTCAGATATCTCTTCATGTGTAATCAACAACGGGCATTCTTCCTCCTTTTTTTCAGTAAGTCGGGGTCTTAGACAGGGCTGTCCCCTTAGTCCATACCTTTTCATACTATGTAGTGAAATTTTAAATTTAAAGATAAGAAATAGTAATGACATTGAAGGTATCAAAATTGAAAACATGGAGGTAAAAATAAGTGCTTATACAGACGACACCACTCTGTTTTTAAAAAATATCAACTCGGTTCAAAACACACTAAATATCCTGAAAGAATTTAAACATTACTCTGGCTTAAGTATTAATCTTGAAAAGTCAGTTGTACTTCCTTTAGGAGTGTATAGAAAAAAACCTCTAAATTTAACTGGGACAGATTTACGATGTACAGATGGCCCAGTTAGTGTGTTAGGCATCACTTTCACCACTACACTTGACAATCTTTTTGAACTAAATTTTATCCCGAAGTTTGAAAAACTTAAAGGAATTCTTCGAATCTGGTCCATGCGTGATTTGACACCTTTCGGGAAAATTACCATTGTTAAGTCTCTGGGTATGTCACAATTTGCTTTTTTTTTCAGTTTTGCCAAATCCCCCTGCTGACTTTATTGGGAATCTAGAATCCACAATTTATAAATTTGTATTGTCTGGATAACCAGATAAAATTAGTAGAAAAACAATAATTGGAGATTATATTGATGGAGGGCTACGAATGTGCCACATTAACTCTTTTATAAAAGGTCTAAAAATTATGTGGATCAAACGGTTGTTGAACTTGAATAACAACGGCACATGGAAACTCTTTTTTAAGCTCTACATGAAACACCTTGGTGGAAATTTTTTTTGGTATTGCAATATGAAATGTACTGAAAAATCTATCACTAAAATTCAAAATTGTTTTATAAAAGATGTTATTTCTATGTGGTGTGTAGAAACCTATAAAACCCCATATTCTAATTTTGAAAATCAAATTCTGTGGAATAACTCTTTAATAAAAATTGATGGTAAAACATGTATAAAATCTAATTGGATAGATAACGGCATAGTAACTGTAGCTGACATTGTTAACTCCAATGGGAAAATCATGAATTATAATGATTTTACTGAAAAATATGAAATTAGTGTTAACTTTTTGGAATACCTGTCTATTACTCAAGCTATCCCTAGAGCTTGGAAAGAAAATCTCCAAATAAACAATAAAATAAAAAATACTCAAGAACATCTGTTAGATGAAATGATGCAAACCTCTAAAGTATGCAAACTTATTTCTGATCAAAGTAAAAATAAAGTATTTAAAAACCCAGTTGCTAAAAGCAAATGGGAAAGGATGTTCAATGATTTTGATTTAGACTGGCCAGAAATCTATTTAAACCCTAACAGATGTCTGAAATCTGCTAGAATCAGATATTTCCAATATAGGATTGTACATAGAATACTGCCCTTAAATGATTTTCTTTTTAAAACTAAAATAATAAATTCAAATGTTTGCACCCTTTGTCATTTAGAGCCTGAGACAATTACACATTTTTTTTGGAATTGTAAAATTACAGAAAACTTCTGGAAAAAAGTAAATTCAATTTTACTAAGAAACAAAACAACCTTAACTCTAAAGATTGTTTGTCTTGTGACAGAATGAAATTCATGTGTTAAAATACAATTGATAAATAAATGATACCCAAAAGATTCAGTAAACAGTATAGTAATATGTTAACTTGAGATATTGAAGATTATGATATGTTAACTTGAGATATTGAAGATTATTATTTATATTTACTTAATGTTTGTGTTTATTTATTGTGGTCTTCCTTATGCAATACTGAACAATTCAAATGTGAGGTCTCACCATGAAATGAGACGCATCGTTGGTGAGGTCGTGTTGAGATATTCGCCAGGGCGGGCCGGGGTCGGTTTTTTTTTTTTTAGCTATGAGGCAAGTTTAATTTTTAATTATTAAGAAATTAGATTGATTTGTCAATGTGTAGTGTAGTTTAAATGTTTATTTAAAATACAAAGTTGTTAACATTTCTAATAAAACAGTAGTTTCATCAGAATGAAAAAATGAGATTTACTGCTGAGATAAACATACAAGCAGTAAATAACGATGAAATGGGTGTTGTTTTTCCCTTTACAATTTACAATTTTGACTTATGCCAAAGAAAAAAAAAGAATGAAATTGGTTGAGAGCTGTTTAAACGTTCTATTAAATGTGTGTAGGTATATGTGTATGTATGGGTGGGCATACATATGTGTGTGTATTTATATGTATGTATGTATATGTATATATTTAAATGTATGTATATGTATATATATGTATATGTGGGTGTATATGTATATATATGAAATATTATGTTTCTCTCCCCCCCCCCATTTTCTGTAAAATTTTTACATTTATTTTTTTTCCCTCTGTGTGTAATTTTATTTTAATTTTATTTATTTATTTATTTATTTATTTATTTATTTATTTATTTATTTATTTATTTATTTATTTATTTATTTATTATTTATTTATATATGTACATGTGTGTGTGTGTATATATATGTGTGTGTATATGTATGTATGGGTGTATGTGTGTGTGTATGTATGTGTATATGTGTGTATATGTATGTGTGTGTATGTGTATATATGTATGTATATATATATACATATATATATATATATATGTATATATTAGTTAAATTTTTACTTAATTTTAATTTCATTTTATATTACAGTACAGTATATTATATTGGTTTTGGATTTATTTTTTAGAAGATGAGATTGTGTATTGTAATATGGCCCTACACATTGCAAGCTTAAAACTTAATGAAACATGTTAGACATCAATAAAATGAAGACTGCACAACCAAAAAGCCTCTTAGAACTATATTGACTGTCATACTACTTACAAGAAAGACACTGCAGAAGTTCAATAACAAGATTGTGATAAAGTTTGAGTACCAAACAAGCGGTTGTTCTCTCAAATAAAATATAAACACGATCAATGCTTCAGCTATCCTTTCCCAACACGCGTACAAGCTATACATTTAAGTGATTTTCATAGTACATAAATGTTGGCCTTATTCACAGAAATAGACAACATGGCTTAACCTAATGAGAGTTACCTATGGATACTAAAATTTTTATTAATAAACAGCAGATTTTGGCTTTGTTCAAGCAATTAGGTTAACCATAATCTTAGCGAAGTAGCTATGCTTACTCCAAGGAAGTTTAATTTTCCAATTAAAACAGTCTTGGGCGCCTATATGTAAAAACGATTTGTTGTATTTTGTACTTCAAAAATCAAATAGACATTTCACCAATGTACGGTAACTTTCATGACGGTAGGTAGAACGAGATTAGTCAGTTTTCACTGAATTGGCCACAAAGCATAGTTGTATTTAGTCACTAATGTGTTGTTATAGTGATTTTAAGTATTGTAAGTCATTCTATTGTATAGTATAATATCATAGTAATACCTATCCACTGTATTAACTCTTTAATTATTAACTGAGAATTTGTTATCCCTGCTATTCTTCATAATACTTGACTCGGCATAATCATAGCCTGTCAAGACTGCGTAGGCCTACGCCAATGTGCTCATTCTCATTACATCGTCGTATGCATATTATATTATTATTACGCCTCAGCATAGCATTTTGCCATTTCGTAAACCCGCCGTGCCAACCCCTTATCCACCGTGCCCGATTTATGTAGTTTCTAGGTATGCGCTAGGATTTTGCGCCGTAAACGCAATCGAGTTTATAGAAAGAAACTTAATCAATGGTTGAACAATAGGCAATGTTAGACATCCTACTTTAATTTTAAACTAGGACATATGACGAGACAAGGCGGCTATCTTAGGCTTATTTTTATTGGAATTTTTAAGTTTGTTATTGCTATTATATCAGCCAGCCGAGGCTGCAACGCGGGCAACCTAAAACACTATGGATCGGAGACCTTTTTAGGGCAAGACATGGGCTATGTTGTAGGCCATAGGCTATATCGTCGCCTACTATACTAGCTAGGCATATGTCCTAGCAAAAGTTCCCTTCTCCTCCATATTCATAATCTTTTGGAGGTTTTGTTTTTCAAATAATATTTCTTCTAAACCTTGTTCTTCCTGTTGTGAAATCCCTGTCAAAGGTTTTTCGCATATTTTAGATTACTCTCTAAGATCGTCAAAATCGAAAGTCCCTTCTTAACCCCCGTAAGAAACAGGGACGCGACACGCGACACACTTTTCATAAACTTGATTGCATTTATGACCCAAAATTCTAGCACATGCGTAAAAACTAAATAAGTTTGGACACGGCGGCTCAAGGTTGGCACGGCGGGTTTACGAAAGGGCCAAATGCCTTTGCGAAAGCATAGTCACTGCATTCTTTTAGAGATGTGTTAATATTTATGGTATTTATAGTTATTGATTTATGTTAAATTGATTTATGTTAAAAATTATATACTCCTTAATCAATCATCTATTCAATCAATCAATCAATCAATCAAATTCATCAATTTTGATTATAGATTGATGTGTTTGTTATTTGAAGATTTTTTGATGACATAGGCATTTACATTCCTTCAAAACAGCTTCCTTTTGGCACAAAACTGCTTCTCAATCATTTTAAAGTTTCAACCAAATCATATGGAGAGCGATCCTTTCAACATGCATTGCCAAAGTTTTGGAATCAGCTACCAAAGAATGTAGTGAATTGCACATCAATTACATCTCAAATTACATCTCAAAACTCACCTATTTATTAGGAAGAGCTTAAGCGCTTAGAGACTTAATTGTAATTTGCGCTATATAAAAAGCTGATTATTATTATTATTAAATATTATTATTATTATTATTATTATTATTATTATTATTATTATTATTATTACAAACAAAAATCATTTTTACGGATATAATTTGAAAAATTATACTAATCTTTATTTTGAAATTTTAGATACTACTAGTGTTCAGTTGTAATACAACATCATGAATGGAAACAACAATGACGATCAAATTGCCATCGTCGGTATAGGTAAGTTTTTCTATTAGGTTGATTCTGTTTATTTTTTTTTTTATAGAATATCAATATGCCTAAAATAATGGATTGTAGGCCTAAATGTAAATATAAGTAGAAAATTAGGCCTAACCTGAAATATTCTTCTGCAATTAGACATTTGAGACAAAATTGTATAGTTAATATTATCTATCACATTGAAATTACTGGATCCGGCCTGTTACGTCACATGCCATGTTGCGACCAGGTATTTTGATAACCAATATATTGCTATCCAGTCTGTTATCACTTAGGCTTTGCCACCCAGCCAGTTGCCAACTTAGTCCGCTGCACTTCAAAATCAGTTGACTCTAGGCCCTAGGGTTTTCCCTGTCCGTAACCTAAGAACTGTGTATAATATGTTTTACTACATTTATTGCATTTGTAAAATCCTTAGAGTTTGTCAATAAATGTAGAAAATACATAACATTACTGAAATATTATTACAGTGGGCTCTGTGCAGACTGTAAGCTCACACCATAGTTCCAGGGCGGAAACCAAACCGGATAGTAAGGTGGCAGCAGGCTGAATTTCGAATCCCAAAATTTGTTATATAAATTTAATCAAATAATATTTCTTCAACACATATGTATATGTTTGTGTTCATTCCTTACTCATGCCTAAAGCATGTATTTGGTTCGTTGATACTGAAAGAATAATGTAAGTTGGAAGAATAAGAAAGACACACATAAGATATGGCTATTTTTTTAATGATTCTATTTTCTCTCTCTAGCTATATTTCAGCTCGCAATAATGTAAATAAATTCATGGAGTTACAACGAAAATTGGAAAGGTATTCCCTTTTGTTTTTATTTCTTTGAAAATTAGGATGTCGAATGCCAGGTGGCGTAACATCAACCGATGAGTTCTGGGATGTTCTTCGAAATGGCAAGGACTGCATTACGGACGTTCCAGCTGGGCGTTGGTCAGTTGAGAAATTTCACGATAGCGATCAGACTAAGCCAGGAAAAATGGTGTCCGGAAAAAGCGGATTTGTAGATGGAATCGAACATTTTGACAACACCTTCTTTAAAACATCACCAAAAGAAGCGGCATCAATGGACCCTCAACAGAGAATATTGTTGGAAGTAACACACGAAGCCTTTGAAGATGCCGGTATCATACCTGATGACCTAAAATCATGTGGAGTGTTTGTTGGTATTGGGCTGATGGACTACCCAATCCAAACGCTTGATGTTCACTCGTCCACTGTTAACGCATATACTTTGACAGGAACAGCTCACAGTGTCGCAGCAAACAG
>NW_022752161.1:0-711 GCF_011630105.1 Anneissia japonica
TAAATTAATCATTGTTTTAAGTTTGAATATCGTGTTGTTAATAATAATAATAATAATAATAATAGGCCCTATAATAATAATAATAATAATAATAATAATAATAATAATAAATAATAAAGATAATAATAAATAATAAAGATTTGTAAAGCGCAAACATCTCCACCTAAATAGATGCTGGGCAGTGTCAAACAAGCAATAGAGAAAAAACAAGATACCGGTACATATCACAAGAAGAAAATGTAATAAGACTCACCATTTTATTACTTTACGTTCTCATTTTTTAACCACAGTTATACCAATGTCTTTCGATATTTCATTTTCTTTTCTTTCTCTTCCTTACACTTTCCTTTTTTGTCTTTCTTATGTTTCCTTTTCTTCTTTTTTCCCTTCCTTATGTTTTCTTTTTTTTCTTTCTATGTTTCATTTTCTGTTTTAGTCTCTCCTTTTCTTTCTTATGCTTCCTTTCCATTCCATTTCTTTCTTATGTCTGTCTTTTTTCTTATTCTTTTCCTTTTCTGTCTTACGATTTCCATTTCTTTTCCTTTTATCTTTTTCTTTCCCCCTTTCTTTCTTATTTGTAATGAAAATCAGGGCCCCGTGCCCTTTTTCAGGGACCAACGCTTCTCTATTGATTTAGCATCACTAGATAAAAAATGAACGAGCGGGCGGGGGGAACCTCCAGAAAAAGGGCGGAACGTCCTTTAAAGTCGG
>NW_022752162.1:0-702 GCF_011630105.1 Anneissia japonica
GGTAATACAATCTGTTTTTCACCCTGTACAGTGGATAAATCACAGGTCCAAGTTAGGTGGAAGACCGGTGAATGCCAGACTTGAATACACTGATATATAAACTATTGATTTTGGCGAATATAATAGACAGACATAGAGAAAAGTCACATTTACATAATAACTACAACAAGGACAATGGTATTTCAACACATGGCAAATGTTGATTTTTTTTCTGTTTTACAGTAAAAAAAAAAAACAGTAATAATAATAATAAAGTAATAATAATAATAATAATAATAATAATAATAATAATAATAATAATAATAATAGAACAAAATAGTTTTTATATACTGTATATAAATTAATACACACACCGATATCGTTTCCATTTTTCAACTTCTTCCTTTAGTTTCTCAACCTCCTCTTGGTAGGTTTCTTGTGATGCAGCATGTTTTTCTTGGAGTTGTCTTAATGCCATTTCTAATTCTAATTTCTTTCTCTTGATCATCGTCAGTTCCACTTCTTTTCTCGACTGTTCTTCCGCATAATGGAGAAGGGAAGCAGTTCCAACACCTTTCATCTTTAAGAAAACATTATACAATTTGTATTATTTGACAAAGGTTTACATAGAAAAACATTTTTGTTCCATATATTATTCATCTAATACCCGATTCACACGTGAAGTTAAATTTAACAAAAAGTAACAAATTGTAACCGAGCGAT
>NW_022752163.1:0-186 GCF_011630105.1 Anneissia japonica
TTCAAACTTTCAATGGAATAGTGTTTGTTTCAGGCTATTTCACTTTGCCTAATAAAAAAAAAAATTACATTTTGACTCAACTTTTTAACATTGTCACTTTTTGCACAAAAGTGCTTATCTCGCCGAGTTGAGCACTTAGTGTAAATTTTTGACTCTCTGCCATATTTCGAGTACTTTTCCGAAAAA
>NW_022752163.1:283-549 GCF_011630105.1 Anneissia japonica
AACATTGTCACTTTTTGCACAAAAGTGCTTATCTCGCCGAGTTGAGCACTTAGTGCAAATTTTTGACTTTCCGCCATATTTCGAGTACTTTTCAGAAAAACTTCAAACTTTCAATGGAATAGTGTTTTATTTTCAGAATATCTCACTTTGCCTAACAAAAAAAATTTAAATTTTGACTCAACTTTTTAACATTGTCACTTTTTGCACAAAAGTTCTTATCTCGTCGAGTTGAGCACTTAGTGCAAATTTTGACTCTCCCGCCATAT
>NW_022752163.1:604-797 GCF_011630105.1 Anneissia japonica
GAATAGTGTTTGTTTCAGGCTATCTCACTTTGCCTAACAAAAAAAAATTACATTTTGACTCAACTTTTTAACATTGTCGCTTTTTGCACAAAAGTGCTTATCTCGCCGAGTTGAGCACTTAGTGCAATTTTTTTGACATTGCGCCATATTTCGAGTACTTTTCCGAAAAACTTCAAACTTTCAATGGAATAGT
>NW_022752164.1:0-643 GCF_011630105.1 Anneissia japonica
TGCTACTGCAGTGTTAAGTGGCACCGCTGCTGCAGTATTGGCACCACTACTGAAGGTGTTGTTATATTTTATATATTAATCCTTAGATGGGCACCGCTACTGCATTATGGGCACCACTACTGCTGGTGTTGTTTTTTCTATATATTAATCCTTAGATGGGCACCGCTTCTGCATTATGGGCACCACTGCTGCAGGTGTTGTTATATTTTATATATTAATCCTTAGATGGTCACCGCTACTGAATTTTGGGCAACACTAATGCAGGTGTTGTTATACATTAATCCTTAGATGGGCACCACTACTGCAGGAGTTGTTATATTTTATATATCAATCCTTAACTGGGCACCGTTACTGCATTCTGGGCACCACTACTACAGGTGTTGTTTTTTCTATATATTAATCCTTAGATGAGCACCGCTTCTGCATTTTGGGCACCATTAATGCAGGTGTTGTTATATATTAATCCTTAGACGGGCACCACTACCGTAGGTGTTGTTATATTTTATATATTAATCCTTAAATGGCCACCGTACTGCATTTTGGGCACCACTACTGCAGGTGTTAGTTATATTTTATATATTAATCCTTAGATGGGCACCGCTACTGCATTATGGGCACCACTACTGCAGGTGTTAGTTATATT
>NW_022752165.1:0-535 GCF_011630105.1 Anneissia japonica
TACTGTAAACCTAATGGGTTTGATAAATTTACTCTGCACTACGGAATTTCCAATAAAAAAAAAAAAGAAAATTAATTAAAAAGACCATAGATTAAAAATAAGTAAGGCGTAACATATTTTTAATCTATGTTAAAGCATAACTATTTTTATATAATGAAATTTAGTAAATAAAATTATTATTTGTGGCTTTTATTTATTAAATCAATTAAGAACATAATCTCAAAACAAAATTTAATGACAAGAAAGATCGACGTTTCGGGTCCATCATGGAACCATTCTCAAGATCAAGTAAATTGAAAAAACTAAAAACAAAAATACCAAGCAGTGACAGGAAGTAAGTAATTAATTTACATATCAATAGGGCCTACAGTGTGGAGCCACAATGGAGCTAAGCAATAATTAGCCCTTCTTAGCAGATTAACTAGATAAACAGTTTGGCTTTGACTGAATCAGTTTGTTTGTTTAGTGTACGTTTCAGTTCTTTGATCCAAAGCATTTCTTTAATTAAGCAATCAAACTTGGATTTGCACTTAGA
>NW_022752166.1:0-752 GCF_011630105.1 Anneissia japonica
CAAAATTTCCAAAATGTGGAATTTCACTTTGAAGAAAGAGGATTTGAAAGTAAATTAGATGGTTAAATTGCAAACTCTTTGTTTCTTGTTTTATTCAAAATGTTTTGGTTTTGGAAGCAGATTTCGACATTAGCAAACATAGCCTACATGAAGTCATATTATAGTAGCTCGATGCCTATCAAGTAAGTAATAAAATTGGCCATAATTCGCCAAATATCCGTCACTGCCAGGGGGTGAAGCCCCCCTGGAACCCCACCGCAGTGGCATAAGCAAGAATTTAGTCTAATGAAACTTGTTTATCATCTGGATACCGTCCGACGAAAATTGACCGATCGATCTAACGTGACGTTGTTATGAGAATGGTAATGTCACCGAAAAAAAGATAAAACGACAGTTGAATGAACAACAAAGACAACTGAAGACAATAGGTCGTCATTAGAAGTTATTTAGTATAACTTTATTCTGAAATTCAATCTCAAAATCGAGTTGCCGTCCCCGGCGTTGTCAGTGACGTCGTATGATTTGTGTGCGATTTTTACCAATTAACCCCTAAGTAAGAAATACTTGAGCCATGTAGTACCTTGCAAGTCAATCCAGAAGCCCGGTAGTTTGTTGATTGTTTATTGGTAGCGTCCCTTCGCTGCTAAGAAATAGTTTTTTGGGAGTTGCGTCCCCGGTGACATCGTGAGCGCATGTTGAAGGCTGGTTACGATTTGGTGGCACATCGATTGAGTATTTTCATTCGTCTGGCC
>NW_022752167.1:0-557 GCF_011630105.1 Anneissia japonica
TACATGTCAACATAAAATGTATAATATACTCCTCATTTTCATTACATAAAAGGCAGCACTTTTTTAAAAGTCGGATCTTATTTACACACTTCGGCGCTAAGTTGGAGAGTATTGGATCGTGCTTTAAATTTTTAACAGCTTCCATAAAAATCAGTTTCATTTTTTAAATAATCTTCCATTTTGGGAAATTCTTATATTCTATGTAATGAATAAGGGATGATTTATTGACTGCATTAAATCCAGTTATAATTGCACAGGTCGTTGTTTTATCTTTGAATGTACTAACCCATGTACGGGCAAAGGATTCATGCATCTCACAGTTATTCAGTGCATTTCTCACCGTAGCCAAAAATGTGTCTCATGCTCTCTTCTTTTTATTCGTTCTCGGCGAAATTTCGCAAAAATAAAAAAAAATCATATCCATTACTCTAATTATTATAAACCAGGTCATTTATTGGCATAAAGTTTAGTTAAAATGAGAATTAGAGATTCTATATCACATTAGGAGAGTACCATTTCTTCGACGACTTCGTTACAAGGCGTAGATCGCCTTTGCT
>NW_022752168.1:0-1630 GCF_011630105.1 Anneissia japonica
ATGATGCTAAAGAAGGCCAACATACTAGTAGGTATAGGCCTATACTAGCACGGAACTATGCTGTCGGCAGAGGGGACGATGGAGAGGTAGTAAGCCGTTAGTTAGGCCTAGGCCTAGATCCGTTGAGGGGCCCTTTATGTGAAGGACGTGCTTGGCCTAGGCCTAGATCCGTTGAGGGGCCCTTTATGTTAAGGACGTGCTTAAATTGGGTTATTTTACGAAACATGCTAAACAAAGTAAGTTAACTATAATAAAACTCAATTCATTTAACTTAAATCAACTCCACTCACTAACCTCGTCTTATCATAGGCCAATTATTTAGGCCTACAGGCTCAAGTTTATGTTCGGAGTTGTTACGTAATTTTCCAATATTACAGCCTATTGGCAATAAAGAACCCTTGAAATAATAATTTCATATAGGTGGATGTCTATTTCTCTCTTTAAATCTAATGTTTTCTTGCGTATTACAGGCTAGAATATGATGGCCTGTTAGGACATACTTTATTACAAAAAGAATTTCCATTTTGGGAAAATATTTTTCGAAATAGAGGGAGTCCAGGGAGGATGTTCACAGAAATATTGGCCAGAATCCACCCACCCAATGGCGGGGGCAGGGGGAAGAATGCCCCCCCCCTGACGGTTTTTACCGGGCTGACCAAGCCGTCGTACCAGGCTGGGTAGTAAGAGAAAAGAAAGAGGGGAGAGGGACGGAAGAGAAAGAAGGGGAAAAGAAAAGAAAAAGAGAAGAGGAAAATAAAGACAAAAATAAAAATGAAGATATCGTAATGACCAGACTCGCAACACCCTGCAACCCCTTCTTCACTTCAAAAAGTGTCCAGTGCTCCTTTAAGCAAAGCCGTCAGATGTTCTCCGCAGTGGCGTAACCACCGGGGGACAAGGGGAAAATATCCATCTGTGGAAAATCTTTCCCCACCCCTTGAAGATGCCTTTTCACCCCCTGAAAGTGCCCAAAAACCTCAAATTTCGCGCGCTTCGCGCGCATTTCTTGTCCAATTTGGACAATTTCCTCTAAAATTGTACATTTTAAAGAGTTTCGAGCAATTCCGACAAAATAAGTATTAAAAACACAAAAATGTTTTAGGGTTAGCCTTCTACGTTATTTAAACACAAAGTCCCAAACTCAAGAAATGAAATTTAAGATAGGTAGTTTTACTTAAAAGAAGTGCCTCAATGTGTTATGATGGTGAAAGAATATGTTTGTAATAGATAAAGCCATAATGAAAATGCTTATATTCAGTTTCAAGAAAACGTGTGTGGCCATATTATAACATAAGCCCTAAGACCCCTGTTACGCGCCTGCACCCACCTCAGCCGACCCCACCGTGGTTGGGGTTGAGGAAAAGAAAATTTATGATTAAGACACCAAGATGGCAGGAAATGGCACTCGCAGACTAAAGATAATTCTAGTGAAACCTATATAGAGAGAGAAGATGACACGCAACGGGTGGAAAAACTCTAAAATTACTCAAAAAGCTTATAAGTACAAATAGAAAGCCTTGCTTGTACGACAAATTAGAGGCAGTCCTAGTTGGAAGCTGCTCTGATTGGTCAAACATTTTTGGTGGATGTGAGAGTGTCTTGAATTTTCTACACCGGGAAATGTGGACCT
>NW_022752169.1:0-1011 GCF_011630105.1 Anneissia japonica
ATTGTTTTAAGTTATTATCATTGTCTAAATGTTCTGTTTCCTAGGCTAACAACTCACCAAATTTAATCATTTCAACAGGTCCCTTAGATTCCAATGTTTCAATGATATTATTGATTAATTTGAAGGTTCCACCTGGGAAAAAAGAAACCAACTTTCCTAGAATTCGTCTGTCTTTAGATACGTTTATATATCCAATGAAGATATATGAATGGAATTTGCCGGGGAGTGCAACGGAGCTCAACAACTCTTCTCTGAAAGCAGATTTAAACGTAGTCATTACATTCTATCACATTGATAATCCCTAACCACACGTGAATCCTTTAAACATATCAAAAACTCATAGTTCTCTTTTCCCCACAATAGGTAATAGAACACCCACAACCTGTTCCCCTATGACCATATGTTCTTAATTGCCACTTGCCTCCTCACCCCGCAAAAATATTGGGTAGGTCAGACTGTTATTAGTTGTTAACACAACAAAAGTCTTACGCTATAGTATTCTCTCTAGGCGGCTGGGCCTATATTAGGTATTAAATATTATATCTTACTCTGGTTTAAGTAAATTGTTGGCAAAATCGTTCCATATGATAGTAAGTTTGTTGTGTTCAGATTGAAGTTTACCAGCACATGTGATATAGCGTAATATTGTCTTATCTTCTTCGTGTCCTTCCTCTTTTTCTTTTTCCATTTTTAGTGCAAATACATACACTTGATCATTGAAGATAATTCCAATTGGGCTAAAATGATAATCATGAATTAGTATCATCAACGACAGGCAATAAACAAACAACGATTTAGTAAAATAACAACATATTGTAAGACTTTATTTAAATGATTTTTGCATTAGAAAACTCTTTGTTTCAGGCATTGCCACTTCAATATTAAACATTGTTGCTTTTTCAAATTACAATTTCTATTGTATTAATATATATATATATATATATATATATATATATATATATACATACATATATATATAATTATATATAATATTATGTTTTCAAGTTATAA
>NW_022752170.1:0-3327 GCF_011630105.1 Anneissia japonica
CACAACAGCAATCAACTTAATCCCACAGATTCCAGAACTACTTGCGTTACATGCTTGAATGTCGGTGGACAAATCTTCTGAAACTTCTCTCTGTGATGGCTAGATGTTTTAGAAAAATGACTTTTTTCTACCAACAACGGCACAGATTTACCACTTAAGTACAATCGATTTGTAAGGTCTTCCACTTGGAAGCGCGACCCTAAACTCATTTGATTATTCATTACCTCAATTTCTTTCCAGGCTCCATATTTTCCTATAAAAGTTGCAAACGAAAACCCGGTCATAAAAGCATCAAATCCTGCTCTGTGCTTCCCTTCTGCCATATGTCTATTTGAATTGCTCTTGTCCAAAGATCGCTCTTTAATCTCAGTAGCAGTATTTAGTTCTTGTTTACTACCTGCCTCAATATGCATTAAGCATGCATTTATCTCCTTTTCTTCACACTCCATTTCATTTGTTTCTTCATTTATTTCATGTTCTTGGCAATGTTTATTGTCACTATTTAACACTGAATCTTCTGTATATTTGTCATCAATGTCTTTTTCATTTCCACTATGTTTTCTTTTTCGGTTTCGTTTACGCTTCCTTTTTCGTTGGTTTAAATGCTCATTGTCTAGGATGACATCAGGATTGTGTGAATATGGACAGGAGATTCCTCGGGAACACCAACCGTGGCTCTTTAAGAAACAAATTGAAATTATTATTCAAACAATGGTATAATAATACGGTCCTTCTTAGTAGAGTTGGTGTTTGCCAAGCCCCCAATAAAACAAAATTTTGAAATTCTAGGTGCACTTTTTAATCTTTTTTTAGCAAAAATGTATTTTTTTTAACCAAAGAAGAGTCCAAAATACCCTTTATACCAATGTACAGTAAATGTATTGTTGTTGGCAATAAAACCTAGAGTTAGACTTATGAGTTTATTAAAAAAAAATGCTGACTAACCAACTCTGATTAACAAAACAAACCCTTTCAGGCTTCATTTGAAATCTTTAAGAATAGCGTATTTGTCTAGTACTCTTAATTATAGGTCAAATTATATGAATGATATGACAACGTTTTTCAAAATAGACAAAAGATCCCCCTTTTTTTGCTGTCAATGAAATCCAAAACTTACCCCATACTGTTTGCAAAACTCTATGGCTGTTTGTTTCCCCATGTTATCATTTGGTTGCTGCAAATTAGCAGGTAATTTGCAATGTCTGAACTCTTTAACCAAAGAAGAGTCCAAAATACCCTTTTTACCAATGTACAGTAAATGTATTAGTGTTGGCAATAAAACCTAGAGTTAGACTTATGAGTTTATTAAAAAAAAATGCTGACTAACCAACTCTGATTAACAAAACAAACCCTTTCAGACTTCATTTGAAATCTTTAAGAATAGCGTATTTGTCTAGTACTCTTAATTATAGGTCAAATTATATGAATGATATGACAACGTTTTTCAAAATAGACAAAAGATCCCCCTTTTTTTGCTGTCAATGAAATCCAAAACTTACCCCATACTGTTTGCAAAACTCTATGGCTGTTTGTTTCCCCATGTTATCATTTGGTTGCTGCAAATTAGCAGGTAATTTGCAATGTCTGAACTCAACAAAGTCCACCTCATTTGGATAAGAACAGAATGATATCTCAATGAACCTCTGACCTGAAGTGCTCATTACTGCATTCTCCCTTTGACTGAAAAATAGAGAAGGTAGTAATTGAAACAAAGAACAGTGGCGGATTCAAGGGGGCCCTGCTAGCCTGGACTTCCTAAACTAAAATAAACTAAATCCTTTCTGAGCCACTAGGGTTCATAGGGCTGGAGCTTATCCCCGGTTTCTGTAGTGTGAAGCGGATAAGAGTTGTACTCCCCCTGGACGGGACACTAGTCCGTCGCAGGTTAGTCCCCAGCAGTTTGCTGGTACCCATTGATACAGCTGGGTGGACTGAAGCAATGTAGCTAAAGTGCCTTGCCCAAGGACACAAGCAAATCTGCACAGCGGAGACTTGAAACCCCGACCTTATGATTGAAAGCCCGAACCGCAACCGCTGCGCCAAACTGCGGCTACTCCTGGGACTCCCACCCCCCTAAATTTTTAGAAAATTACATTTTTTAAATGCTGAAAAAAAAAGAAAATTATATTAAAATTGAAGTCTCAGAGTACCACCATTTCCGGTAATTTGGTGGTACCCTAATTACAAATTTATTTACATTAGCCCTGACCATGGTGGGGCTGAGGTTATAATATAGACCCTCAATCTGTGAAAGTCTGTCCTTGGGTCCCTCTACTTCAAAATCCTGAATCTGCAACTGAAGAATATGGTCTTACAAGAAATTTAAAATAGTACCATTTATGCTACAATATCTTAACAATATTTCAAAATGAATTAGTTAAAAACAACACAGATTACAGCAGATATACAGCATGAAACAGTACCTCTTCCCTCAAGGAAAAAGTATAACTGCATTCTTAAAATGCATGTGTAAAAAACAGACATTTCATTAAGACACCAGTAAACTCGCCTACTAGCAAAGCCGCTCCTTACAACTTTCCACTTAAAAACTCTCCCCTTACAAACTTGCACGTTTGATAGGATGAGAGTATGTTAGGCCGTGACTTTGTCAGGAGGAGACTTCGCAGGGGGAACTTAGCAAGGGGTGACTTTGTATGTTCATGGGGCAAGTTTGTGAGGGGTGATACTTCTAAGGGGAGAAGTATCTGGTTGTCATGCTGTTAATCTGTTCTTTGCCTAAATTCCAGAGGTGGCTTTATTGTTCATGCTTTATATTTGAGATTAGAGTAGTATACCCATGAAATAAATTTTTAATAAATAAAGCAAATAACATAAAAGGTGTCTCAGAAACATTTTCTGCTAAATGTTATGCTCACCTTTTTCTGAAGACATACTCTAAGTAAGTTGCATGCATGCGTGACTTATACTCTGCAATGTATTTTGTGTCATAAATGCCTCCAGCAAACATCTCTGAAATGTCTGCAATGAATGATAAGTAGTTGGCCGGTAGAGGGCAGTATAAATTTTGATACAAAAATACAAGATCTACAAGGCCATTGTGGAGTACAATAGCCTTTTTAGTGGCGATGATTTCTTGTACAAGCTCTCGAACATTCTGCTTCGGCATTTTGCTTTCCTGCAAGAATTAGATATTTCTACATCAGTTGTAAAGAAATGAAATTGCAGTTAAGTTAAATACAATTAATCAAACTGCCAGTACATACATACATAACATCATAAACATCAGTATTTCTATCTTGTGCCAAAAGCCATATCACTTTAACTGATATAATATGGTAAGCATATATACATAATAAATGAAGGAAG
>NW_022752171.1:0-4942 GCF_011630105.1 Anneissia japonica
TGCTAATTTATTTTTATTCTGATGTTTATTGTAAATACCAAATGTTTGGTTTATGTAAATCATTGGAAAATAAAAGTAGGATCGTCCCACACGAAAGATAAAAAAAATAATTGCGACTTCGCGCTTCATCACTTGATATTTATCTTGACAGGAATAGAGAATGTTAAGGAAGTATCCTCAGATACTAATTCGCTATTATTGTTATTGTCCATTTTGTTCATTATCAGTATCATTGTTATTTTCATTGTTATTGCTCTTTTCGTTGTCGTTTTCATTATAATTATCATTTGGGACTTTTCGCATCAAATTTTAGACAACCTTAGAATATTTACTTTAAAAAAAAATTATATTTGTCCCAACGTATGCGATTTATGCCGGCCTTTTGCAATAATCAAGGATTAGTATTAGCTATGTTCCGACGATCACTACTATCCAATGCAAGTTAATGAGAAATCCAGTCAAGGCACGAGAATTACACGGATAGTTATATTACTGGTGTTTCAATAAAACGAAGACGGCAAAACAGGAATTGCACTAGGCATAGGCTAGGGCGAATGCTATGGCGAGGGCCTTCCTGGGCTTATGACTCTTTTGGTAGGCCATCCCAACTATCGATAAATAAAAGTCAGTTATAGCAATTTAATTGTTTCATTTCCACTTAGTAGAGAAAAGCGAAATAACAGACTTTTGAGTTTTTTCTTTTACCTAGCCTAAGCTACCTATAAACATTAAGAGATTTTCGTAGATTTACCAAGCTAACTATCATATGTTGTTTTGCTAGTGGCTAAAGATAAGGCTACCGTATTAGCTGTAATCTCAGAATCTTGTATCCCACTGACGTTCGCCGTATATCGTTCAGCCGTATCTTTAGACACAGCGAACGAACTACCACGGTATGACGCGAATATTTATATGGAAGTTTACAACGAACGGTAGTAATAGAATTCATTTTGTAATGTTTTATTTTGATTCCCTTTGACAATTATAAAATAATTAAAAAAAAACAACTCAAAAAGGTAATTTTAAAGATGCCTTGGTTAATATTCAACTAGGACTAGAATTGTCGCTAAAACGAGACTACGGTAAGAATGGCCCTGGAAAAATGGCCCAGGAAAAAATGGCCCCGGAAAAATGGCCCTGGTAATAATGGCCCGGTAAAAATGGCCCCAAATGACAAGTAGGTAAAAATGGCCTCAATAATAAAATTCTGTATTAAAACTGATTTTTTAAAAATCATTATAGGCCTATGCATTTTTTAACTGAAATAATTTAGTTTTTAAAAAGGAATCTAACATCAAATAAATTGCCATTTTAACCAAAAAATAGGTTCTTGAATATTTAATTTTCTTATTGATATACCAAGTGAGTCAATCAAAATTGAATTGTTTGGTTTTCTACAGTGTGTTTTGAGAGGTTTGTGGGATTTAGCAATACCATTTAATCCTACCATAATTACCCTACCCTCACAATTACACGCCATTTTAATTCATAGCATAACTGCCATATTTACATTTGTATATAGTATCTCAGTTTACATTATTTAGTATAGTTTTAGACACTTAAATTTCTTAAGGTTCTTATGAATATTTAATTTTCTTATTGACATACCAAGTGAATCAATCAAAATTGAATTGTTTGGTTTTCTACAGTGTGTTTTGAGAGGTTTGTGAGATTTAGAAATACTATTTAATCCTACCATAATTACCCACCCTCACAATTACACGCCATTTTAATTCTTAGCATAATTGCCATATTGACATTTGTATATATATAGTATCTCAGTTTACATTATTTAGTATAGTTTTAGGCACTTAAATTTATCCACATGCTTTAACTACCGTACTGTTTATTTGCACTGTTTATAACATGTAAAGTTATATCATTTGAAACTTAACAAAAGTGAATTTTGTGGTTATATATGAGTTGCATATTTTGGTAGTTGAAGTACTGTATGTATGTCATTCTTCTACTTTGTTAGTGGAATAACGTTTTTAAAACTTATTTCTTCTGTACCATCAAAAAATGTTATTCAATGGCCATTGTTTTCCAAAAATCTCTCAGTACATTATTTGCATCTGTTGTGTAATTGTATTTGTTATTGATTCAATTCTTGCTTTTTACAGCTAGTTTTTAAATATTTGAAGATTTAAAAAAAATATTATTTCTATTACTGAATTTTTTCATTGGGGCCATTTTTACCTACTTGTCAATTGGGGCCATTTTTACTGGGCCATTTTTTCCGGGGCCATTTTTTCCTGGGCCATTTTTTTCCAGGGCCATTTTTACCTACATTCCCGTAGTCAAGCTACAGATGTTATTGTGGTAAAATGTTCCTTGGATGAGAACCTTCGCCAATCCGGTCATTTGTCGGTATTAGCTTTGGGGTTGAAGCGCGTGTTTTCTATCCCGTTCATACGGTTGGTGTCAACCAGTGGTGGCGCCAGAGGGGGACGGAAGCATAGCCACCCCCCCTCCCCCTCCCCGTCGAGGAAAACGAGTAACTTTTGTCAGGGAACAAACAAATAAAAAAAAATTACATGTAATGTTCGTTTAGCCAATATATTGTTTTTCTTATTTGTGTTAACTTCTCATCACAACAACAATAATAATAATAATGATAATAATAATAATAATAATAATAATAATAATAATAATAATAATAATAATAATAATTCAATAAGACTAATTACAAATAATTTCCGTTCTGTTATGACAAATACTTGTTTGGATAGCCTCATGATGCTTGGAATCGTGATAGATGAAGCAACCTCGACCATGACAGAGTGGTTAACAGATTTCATGCAAAATTTCCAAAATATAGAATTTCACTTTCAAGAATGAGGATTTGAAAATAAATTAGATGGTTACATTGCATACTCTTTGTTTCTTGTATTATTCAAAATGTTTTGGTTTTGAAAGCTGATTTCGACATTAGAAAGCATAGTCTACATGAAGTCATATAATAGTAACTCGATGCCTATCAAATATTAAAAAAAAATTGCCATAATTCATCAAATATCCGTGTCTTCCTAGGGGCGAACCCCCCTGGACCCCCACCGGGGCCCCTGTGCGTCCCCTTGGCCAAGTGAGTCTCGATCCGCTCCACCTCATAACAAGCGCTTGTTCGATAACTTCGATATCACCGTGAGTAATTACACCGTCGGAACAAGGCTTAGGCAAGGATGACGATAATGATAATGTCGTACAGCTACAGGCCCGTAGCGTGACTTTCTTTTGTGGGAGGTTCGTTTCTATTGAAAGTGGACCCTTTGGCTTGTATGATCTCCGATACTCTTGAGAAAATCGCAAATATGTTTACGAATGTCAATTTTTCGTTTATAAATGCGGACCTTCTCCAGTATTTAAGCGGTTCATCGCAACCCCATTAACCCCCTTCCCACGGTACAGGCTTGACGTATTAGTATTCGTAAGTATTTTCGTGATGTTGCAAAATCTCCCTTTTATTAATTATTTGACTTTTCCCATGACTGAGGGAAAGGTCTTGTTTATTTTTTGTTTTCATCCCTGTACTTCTTTACGTTTAGCTGTTTCTCTACAGGATTTTTTAAATTTAAAAATATTTGTTTATTTGTTGTTTTTGTCCCCGTTCTTTTCTACATTTACCTGATTCGTGACAGGATATTTTAACCCTCGACTTTAAACATTATCAGTTATAATTATCATTATCATTATCATCAACAACTTCAAAATAACCTTTGATTTCTTACCTTATGGGTCATGTACATCATTGTTGCTGGGGAAACCCATTCGCGTGAATGAATGCCACCCTCAAGCCAAACAATCGGTTTATCTTTTCCAGAACCGAGCTAAATAATAAATAATAAAAGGTAAATAGAGTGATATATATACATAACTGTCTCTTATACACATCTAGATGTGTATAAGAGACAGTATATACATATATACACAAATATATATACAAATATATATACACATATATATACACATATATATATACATATATATATACATATATGTACATACATACATACATACACATATATATATACACACATATATATACATGTATACATTATACACACACACACATACACATATATATGTATATATGTATATAATTTTTGATAGCCCTAAACAATTTATAAAACACTTAGTAGCATATGATATTTTACCTTCAATGCGTAAATACTACGACCTTCGTATGAGCTCCCCACCCTCACTTTAGACGCCAGTGTGGGGTATTCAGACACAATATCATCAATCCATGCGTTGATCTATGTAATAAAGGGTTAATAACGTTTGTAATTGGTGGTTTTTGTTTATGATAGTGTAAAGTAAGCATACTTATCCAAATTCCAGAATTGTATCTATGAGTGTGTGTAGTTATCCAGGCAAAGGAAAATTAAGGCAGAGATATTGATATTGCGTTTAGAAAGTTTAATATTATAAACAAAACTGGAAAAACATGTGATAGAAGTTTATTCCAACTTCTAGGAATGAATGAGCTAGAATGAGACGAAAGTGGATGTAGAAACGAAGTTTTGTATACTATGTGTATCGTATGTTCTACTACATGTTGAACTTTCGGCCCATGGTTCTCCTATATGAACCCTTTAAGGTACTTTACTCGTCACATAATGTAATAATTAAATACCTCATCTAATGTATGGTATACTTTGTAGTCGAAAGAACCGCCACCACCGATAATTCCTTTAGCACTCATCTCACGACTGTGACGCATCTGGTCGTCAATGAGGGGCTGGATATCTTCTATAACGATATCAACGATCAAGTTGTACTCTTTAGTGATGGCCAACACGGTTGCTACCATTTGCGGAGGAACCATGATGTCCACGGGTGATCCTGCCACTCGGATGTCTTTCCAGAAATCTACCTGTTGAAACAAAAATAATTCATAAAAATATTTTTAAAAAATGAAATATTAAACAATTTTATAATA
>NW_022752171.1:4968-7598 GCF_011630105.1 Anneissia japonica
TGTAAAATTAAAGCCTGATAAATTTGAAAATACCGTATTTATTCGAATAAATGCCCCGCTTTGAATAAACTCCTCCTTCTCCCTCTCCTCGAATAAACGCCTCTCTAGAGCCTTATTTGCAATAAACGCCTCCCTAGACCCGACCGTTATTGCTTTCTTCAAATAACGCCACCTTAAATGACTGTAAACAAATATATAATGGAAGCAACATAATTCTTAACACATTCTATTAATGTTCTACTCCAGTAGAATTACATTTTTTCTAACCTGGTTGGAATCAATACCGTACATTTACGATCACGCAATAACACATAATACCGTACCTTTACGATCACGCAATAACACATAATACCGTACCTTTACGATCACGCAATAACACATAATACCGTACCTTTACGGTCACGCAATAACACATAATACCGTACCTTTACGATCACGCAATAACACATAATACCGTACCTTTACGATCACGCAATAACACATAATACCGTACCTTTACGATCACGCAATAACACATAATACCGTACCTTTACGATCACGCAATAACACATTTTCACGGTAATTGTGTGTTGTAGTTCCGCATTTACCGTGGACGTTTATTTGAGTATACCTATCCATTTTACACTAAAAAAAAATAAATAAATAAACGCCTCCATCGAATGAACGCCTCTATCAAATAAACTCCCCTTAAAAAGTAATTCTTAACAACAAACGCCCCGGGGCGTTTTTTCGAATATGGTACATTATTATACTGAAACGAAATGTATGCATTGGGATAACGCCTTGTGTTAACTCATTAGGCAGCGTTTTAGGCTGACATGGGCTAGCGCCGTTGGTATTTCACCATTAATCATGTTTCATTCTTTTCGGGTTTAAATAGCCTTGTAAGTGGTGAATTCGCTGATATTATGAAGATACGTTGAATAACAAATATAAATATGATAAATATTAAACGGAATTTACTTATAAATTGAAAACATCGATGGTAAGATTAAAATGCTAATACCAGATACTATAATGTTAAGATTGTTAATCGTTTTAACGTTTAAATAATATTTATTAAATAATGCCTGTAACAAAGTCAATGTCATTTTAAAATATTGTACCTTATCTTGAATAACTGATTTCAGTTTTGTTAGCATTTGGATCTCATTTTCATTTGTCGGGGTGATACGAAGTAGCTTATATCTATAAAAAAAAAAATTATTTTAAATATATTGTTAGTCACATATATAAACAAATATAATGCGGTAATGCATCATATGACCTGAATGCTATTGTCGGAAACTAGCGTTGTTCCACACATGTGCAAAAGAATGTGAAATTTTAATTCGAAATCCCAACGAAGCCTCAGTGGCCCAGTTTGTTAAGGCGTCTGCATATACAACAGAAGGTCCCAGGAGTCTGGGTTGGGAAACCACACCTACATATTTCTCTTTAGTGTTCAAAATTAAATATACATATATGTGTATGTGTTGAGGAGTTATATATATATATATCTATAACATAACGTTATAGATATAGGCTAACAACAAAGTTAAACCGGTAGAGATATGCATATCGGAAGATTCTACTTACCCATCGTATTTTCGTGGTTCAGCGCTGCAAAGCACTATCGCCGTTGCGAGGACCAGCAACCTAACATTCATGGTGACTGTGTTCTGTTTCAGAGAATGTACACGGACCACTGCTTATAAACACAGCTTACAACATTTGCTTTATCTTTAAGAGATACATTGTGGAACCTAACAGATGTCCCTGCCAATAAATGTGATTCAATAAGAATTCAATTTAGATAATTATCAACTTGATTATAAATAAGAGGAATTCCATGTGTATATGCAGAAATTAATTAAAGATAATATGTTTGTTTAGTAAGTTTAGAATATTGATTGTGAAGATATTTCCTTTCTTTCAATAACGTCAATTAGATATGTTTTACGCCATCAAAACATACCATATGTCTTTTTTCGTTTGCCTTACAATGTGGTGCAGTGTGCAATAGTTCAAAGTCTATTTAAGACACCGTTTGAGTTTGTCATGGGGGAAGGCAATTTAGCTTTGCTAATATTTATCAGGCAGGCTACGACGTATCACTTTATGTTAAATGAAAACATGAATAAGTCCTATAGTAAAGGTTTAAATATTATTTCGATGTACCATACCGTGTGTATTTAAACGTAAAGATGATAGCGCCTCCTAGGTTATATACAGCAAAGAATAGGCCTAGTCTTTCTTTGGTTACGGGCAATGTACGCCGTAGTTATCAATTGCTCTATAATTTCAAAACTAGATTTATCGTATTGCGTATATAAGCTCTGATAAGAAAATATGATGATAACATTTTCAATATCATAATGCGTTTTATTATTTCAACACGTCAGAACCTGTCGTATGCCACTCGATCAAATAAAATATTAGCTTTGGTTTGCACTTGATTCGTTTCTGTAACCAAAGTGGAATTAGCAAAATTAACAATGTCGTTTTTATGATGTTATTTTACGGGTTAATAAGTTGGCGTATAATTTTCTCTGGAACGGTAAGAAAGAAAAAATAAAAAGAAAAACTTTAATTGGTAAAAACATTAAAGGAGGCATAAATATGCCAGACTTTTCGTTGCAAATTAAAGC
>NW_022752171.1:7655-10522 GCF_011630105.1 Anneissia japonica
ATAATTACAGAGAAATCCTTCAACAGAATCTTTGGGGAAACAAATTGATTTGTCACAATAACAAATCACTATGGTTCAGGGCATGGATAGATTCGAATTTTAAACGAATCAAGGATATTGTTATAAAAAATCGAATAATGACGTCCAATGAAATTTTAAATAAGTTAATTGATAAAAGAAACTGGCTTAGTGAATACGCCTCGTTGATACAAGCTATTCCAAAAGAGTGGTTGTACGTCATAAGACATTATAATGGTATTGGTAATGACGAGTCCGTGATGACTGATGAATATGAAAGTATAGGTAAAATGAAAACAAAAGATATTTATTCATGTTTTGTCGATAAAATGTTTATCCCACCCTATGTTGAAAATAAGTGGGATCTATTTATTGGAGAGAAAATAAACTGGTCTAAAGTCTAGATGAGAAAAATAAAGGAGGAAAAAAATAGAAAGTATGCACAACTAAATTATAAATTGTTAAACAAAATCTCTCCAACAAATAGGCAATTGTATAAATGGAAGTTAAAACACACTGACACGTGTGATACGTGTGGAGCAGTCGAGGATGAAAAGCACATGTTTTTTGAATGTCTAAAAAATAGGATATTATGGGAAAATATAGACAATCTATTTAAGAAACTTGATAACGGTCAATCTTCTTTTAAAGAATTATTAATAGGCTGTGATAGCAGAATTAAAAATGAGATATATTCCACTGCAGTATTTGCTATATACAAAATTAAAATTCTAACAGAGCTAGGTAAGCCTTGTTTGTAAAAATGCATGGATTATATTTAAGAATTTTGTAAAAGAAAATAATTATGAATGGAACGTTATACTTGAATGAGTTTTATTTTGTTATCTATAGTATTATTATCATTGTTCTAATTTTGAATAATTGGGATTAAATTGAAAAATATTTGTAAGTATATTAAATTAATTAAGAGTTTTATATTTTAATATCAAAAATATTTAAAAAAAATATGAAAAGAAACAATGGAATAACGTTTGTAAAAAAAAGGCCTACTTATTTGTAAAATAGGCCTATTTAGCGGCATTCACACCGGAACCAAACCGTAATGGAAGCGTTTCCGATGTGCTGAAGGATTTATTATGTGCTGAAGGATTTATTTATTTAAATAAAGTGTGTTATATTATAATTATATACCGTATAATGTGATATAAAAAAAATTATTCTATTAAACAATTTAAATTATATTTAGTTCCAAATTACCTTTATTCGATTATACACGTTACTGGTTGTATAAAAAAAATAAATAATAATGCCATGAAGGTAATGAAAAAAAAAATCGATATAGAAGGAAATATTGTACTGTACTGTACTGATTGTTTGAATAAAGGTGGTGGTTACGCCACGAAAGAGAAAAAAAAATGTCGTTTTTTTGTTTGATTTTTGTTTTTGTTTTTATTCTGTTCTTTTTCTGGATTTGATTACTCATGTGTATGTATCACTCACAGCCAAACCCACCCACTCATACAGATAGCGTATGGCACTATAGATTGCCATAAATTAGGCCTATACAACATGGTATTAGCTAGATTAGCTGGGCTGGCTACGGGACTGATGGAATAGTGTTATATAATATTAAACGATTGACCAAATTGATATACTGTATATTTTAATAGCCTTCTTGATAAATTGTGTATAGGCCTAGGCCTATTGTTGTTGATTAATGTTGGGTCGTTTTACATTTTAAAAGTACAGTATTATTTTAAATTATATTTTACTGAAATTTTCATACAAAAACTGCAGTAAGTGTATCTTGTATAATGGATTTTATTATTATTCAAATGAATTTTTCCATTGATTTGTGTGGTTTTTATATGAATGCACCAATAACGAATCAGTTCAATTGAGCGTATAGTTATAATATAGATAAGGCCTACTTCATAATAATTATGTATAGGCCTATAAAAGATGGTGACTGAGACACACATTATCAGGATAGGCTCAATACATTTAACATCTTAAGAATATAAGATATTTTTAAATATCACCAGCATTCTTGGTTTCAAAGGTCTTTATAATTTACATTAACAGAGTTTGTTCGTAGAAGTGAGCGTTGTGAGGTCAGGCGTTTTCACTGTGAAGCCAAAAGCAATATTTTTCTCAACTCTGCTGTTGTGTCCTTTCCCAGAATCTGGGAAGAACTGCCTCCTCTGCTTCAAAAATCTGTTAATATTTCCCCTTTTAAGAGTGATTTAGTTAAGCATTTTATATCTTTATATGTTTCTGATTAATTCTGATTGTTTTTTTTTTGTACTGGTGTATTTCATAATATGAAGGATAGGGAGCAATTCTTCTTCGGGCTTTCGCCTGTTCTCTATCCGGGCAATCCATGTTGTTTCGATTCTTTTGCCAAATAAATATTATTATTATTATTATTATTATTATTATTATTATTATTATTATTATTATTATTATTATTATTTATTATTATTTTTATTAATATTATTATTATTATTATTAATATTAATATTATTATTATTAATATTAATATTATTATTATTATTATTAATATTATTATTATTATTATTATTAGTATTATTATTATTAATATTATTATTATTATTATTAGTAATATTATTATTAATATTATTATTATTATTAGTATTATTATTAGTATTATTATTATTATTATTATTATTAATATTATTATTAATATTATTATTATTATTATTATTAATATTATTAATATTATTATTAATATTATTATTATTAGTAGTATTATTATATATATATAGGCCAGCCGTCTCGAAAGACGATGCTATACGCCATGAACGATGGCGTGCCTGGGCAGTGAATTTGGAGATCCTGGGTTGCCCATGCGTCAGAATCCCCCT
>NW_022752171.1:10541-20023 GCF_011630105.1 Anneissia japonica
TCAGAATCCCCCTCTATTTCCATCACTGGTGGGGTCCAAAGGAGTGCAAGGGTGCACTACGTTTGGCACCAGCTAGGACGCAGGAGAGGCTGAATGAATGGACCAGTACATCGGGGTAACCCCCTCGAAAGATGCACTGGGTTCTTTAAAGTGCACACGAGCCAAATGTGTACACTGGGCCTACGGTTTAAAGTCCTTATCCGAGAAGACTTGTTCCACCTCCGGAACCATAGGCGAGCGTGCCGTTCGAACCAGCGCCGAATGTTATGGCTATAGGTAGCGGCAACAGCATAATGTGTGTCTCTGAAATCGACTGTAGGACATATATCATATTATATCCAGAGGAGGGTGGGAGCTGCCGGCCCGTTGCCCCACTATATCTGTCAAAATACTTTTTAAATGAGAATAAAAAGAAAATTATATTCACAATCTCATGTCTCTGTAAGTGCCATTTCCAGCCATCTAGAGGTGCCATAATCATAAATTTTCATAAATAAAATTGGTACGACTAATCCAACTCCGCTCCTTGTTAGTACTGATGACACGACGCCGTCTGCTTACAAACAGAAGTATGGTACAAGGTGTCAAATAAAATAAGTTTGGCACTTTGTGCATTGAAAGCTTATCAAACACGACGCAATGAGACGACTAATTGAGGTATTAGCTTGAGGTATTGTAGTATAATTGATACCGCACACCATATTTTTTTAAATTGTTTATTACCTTCAATGAACTGTTCACTTAAGAGAAAGATTATAATTAAACATAAAGAAAACCACGAATAAAGGAGAATAGAAAAAAAAATGAGCTATGCTCACAAAAGAAATAGGCCTATACAAAATGATGGCATATAGGGGCCTACATTTTAAGAAAGATTATCGATATGTTTTACATTTTGTATCTGATTTTTTATTTTAATGAATGAATGAATAAAAGTGGCAGTACGCAGCAAAAAGGGAAAACAAAGTGTCATTTTGTTTCTGTCATTGGTTTTCACGGTCAAGATTAATATTGCATTGTTTAATTGTTTAGTGTTACATTAATTGTAGCGGCAGTTTGGCGCAGCGGTATAGGTTTGAACTTTCAATCGTAAGGTCGGGGTTTCGAGTCTCCGCTGTGCAGATTCGCTTGTGTCCTTGGGAAAAGCACTTTAGCTACATTGCTTCAGTCCACCCAGCTGTATCAGTGGGTACCAGCAATCTGCTGGGGACTAACCTGCGGTGGACTAGTGTCCCGTCCAGTGGGAGGACAACTCTCATCTGCTTCACACTACAGAAACTTGGGATAAGCTCCAGCCCTATGAACCCCAGTGGCTCGGAAAGGATTTAGTAGTAGTAGTTTAGTTACATTAATTGTTTGAGTGGTGTTTCTATTACAATTAGGGACCTAAGAAGTGAGAATCCGTACCAGCCCTTATCGCGAAGCTCCACTACGTACGAATATGTAATGCCCAGCGCACCATATGTCCAATCCACACTGTTTCCTGATGCTACATCTGGAGATAAAATACAATAATACGGTATTAATCTACATGATAATATACCAGTAAATTTTGTATTTGCCTAATAAAATTATATACAATATAATTAAATATTATTGTTCTCCATTATTATTTGTCGACTTTAAAAAACTAGAACGAGAAAATAGTATCATAAATTTAAACAATAAAATTCAATATTTGTTCTTGTAATATCAGTATTTATAGAAACCAAATGAAGTTATTTGAACATTTTAAAGTGCTTGTGTTAATAAAAAATGTCCCGACTGTTCAGAGGCGCCATAATCACAAATGCTATAACCTGAGCCCCAACCAAGGACCTGGCGTGGTCCAGACCATCTATCTGTTCTCCCCCCCCCCAACTATGTCAAATCTCTTGATCCGCCACTGATCTCTATAACTACATTGACGAATCTAGAGATTCGATCATTAATTCCATGAAGCCTAAACCATCTTTCAGAGATCAACCATCTGGTGTGTTATCTTTCTTTACAGTGTTCAGTATGTATAATTTCAATATCTTACACATCGTATTTGCTATCGGTCCATGCGTGTAGTTAGTTCCATAGGCAGCGACCACGGCAGCTACCGCGTCTGCCAGCAGATTGTTCTGATCGTCAAAGTCATCGGGTCGGGAATTTTCGGTGTAACCCCACGGCGACATCCACATTTGTCCGTACGAGTGGAAATCAATAAAAACGCGTATATCCTCACCAGAATTGACCAGATTTGTCATGTACTCAGTGACGCTGCGAACCTCTATCTCTGACATCACTTCGGAACCGGCGTACGTGGCATTACAAGGATAGGTACCCGCACCCGGTTCTGCAATAATGTTAAAAATAATAGATACGAGTTTTATTCACATACCTCGAGTATACATTTTAGATAAAATTATTGTATTTATTTAGGCTTTATTACACAGACCTATTATATAATATAACATACTGCATGGGCCTACATATTTGACATAGTCCTACATACGAGTACTGTAAGATACTTCGATAATGTATAAATATGACTGTTCTTAATGGATGTTTAAAATAATAAAGGAAAAATTTTAATTTGCAGAAAAGAAATGCTTATATATTGTAAATTGATTGAAATTAATGGTACTGTATATGTAATATAATTGTTATGGCATGTAGTAAGAAGTCAGATTAATCTTTTACAAATTGTCGTCTTATATTATATTGGATTGTAAACACTATTTTTATTGTATTGCTTAATCTTAGATAAATGTAAAGAAATATTTAAACTATTTAAGTTATTGTTATTAATGAAAAGAAAATATAATTTACAGAAAAGAAATAGAATACTCATAATAAAAATTTTCTTTTGAATTTTAAACTTTTCTAATTTAAGTACAGGCATATTAATTATTATTTTTGAGCCGATTATGTTAAAGAAATATTTAATTGTGTAATTTGGGCGTTCCATTTACAAGCTACATGCTTCAGGAATTTCCTATTTTCTTTTATCTTTAAAAATGAATTTATGTACATTTATATTTTAGTTAAATTTACATGCTCAAATGAAATAAATATTTTGACACTGTCATAGCTCCTGCTATCATTATCAAAGTGAGAAAACTTGCGAGATCTTACACATACATAAAGAATAAGAAAAGGTAATAACCAATCAGAACCAAGTATATATATATATCAGCGCCAATACAGCGACACTTTTGATTTTAACTAATATATGTACAGTACATATATTATATACCGCATATCTTTCTATACGGTAACAATTGCTTATAAAAAAAAATACTACAATTGAACATTTGCCTAATATTTATTAAAAATATATATCAATGTGTCTTCGAAGAAATGATAAATTCCAGCTATAATATCTATTAAACGACGCAAGTTCTGATACTACAAAATATGGTTCAAAACAACTTTAAGTCCTTCGAATGTTTCAATGGCCGTTGGTTCTATAAATCTGGGTGGAAGTGAGAATCCGTACCAGCCCTTATCGCGAAGCTCCACTACGTACGAATATGTAATGCCCAGCGCACCATATGTCCAATCCACACTGTTTCCTGATGCTACATCTGGAGATAAAATACAATAATATTAATCTACATAATAATATATCAGTAAGTTTTGTATTTACCTAATAAAATTATATACAATAATATAATTAAATATTATTATTCTCCATTTTTATTTGTCGACTTTTAAAAACTAGAACGAGAAAATAGTATCATAAATTTAAACAATAAAATTCAATATTTGTGCTTGTAATATCAGTATTTATAGAAACCAAATGAAGTTATTTGAACATTTTAAAGTGCTTGTGTTAATAAAAAAAATGTCCCGACTGTTCAGAGGCGCCATAATTTTCTATTCGGTATGCGAATCAGTTGAATAACTTTTTTAATAGATTTGACAGGGAAAATTTTAGAGTGGAAAGAGACAAAATATTATCTGAACTTGGAAATAATACAGTAAGTTCGAATTTCTTAACGGATGAAACCACTGTCCGCAACTATTTTAGGAAACTTAAAACATCGAAAGCACCTGGCCCAGATAAAGTACTGCCTATGGTATTATAAGTCTGTGCTGACCAGTTATCTTCAGTTTTTTCCAGTTTGTTTAATTTTTGTATGGAAAAACTGATAGTCCCCAAAATATGGAAGAAATCATGTATTGTTCCGATACCCAAGAGACAGTGATCAGTGAGATGAACGATCTCCGTCCAATAGCTCTTACATCTGCGGCGATGAAAGTACTTGAGAAAATTGTAATTAATGTGTTTAAAAATTATATGGATCCCCTGCAATTTGCTTACTGCAGTAATCGTTCCAATGAAGATGCGCTTCTTCTTAAAAATGATAGATTGTATTCCCATTTGGAACATGTGAGCAAGGGCCACTCGGTGCGACTGATGTATTTTGATTTTTCGTCAGCTTTCAACCACATATTTTGGCCACTAAACTCATTAATATGAATGTTCCACCATATCTTATTACTTTTATTTTAAACTACAAATCGACCACAGTATGTAAGAATCGGTAATATTATTTCTGGTGCCCCGCAAGGCACCGTACTTGCTCCGTTTCTATTCACTATTTACACTGCTGACTTTAGATCAGCTAATGAATGTCCAACAATTAAATATGCTGATGATACGGTAATCTTGGGTCTAATTAGGAAGGACGACCTGTCTTTGTATATTTCAGAAATTCAAAGGTTTGTGTCTTATTGTCAAGATAACTTTCTTGAAATTAATACAGAGAAAACGAAAGAAATGGTGATTGAGTTTCGAAAAAAGCGGGTTAAGGAAGAAAGTATCATTATTGAAAATAAAGGAATAGCACAAGTTACATCGTATAAATATCTGGGGGTAATCTATGATAATCAACTGTCGTGGGGAATTTTCTGTGACCATTTAGTTAAGAAACTTAATGTGAGAATGTTTTGCTTTAGGAAACTTAATTCTTTTCAGGTCAGGAAGGAGATAATGCTGTCATTTTATAATTCTATTATTCTCGGATTACTTTGTTACTGCTTAGTTTGTTGGGGTGGGAATATTTCACAGGAGGTGATAGGGACAGGTTACAGAAGTTTGTTAACAGGTTTGGGAAGATTATCGGTTCGGAACTGCAATCGGTGCACTCAGTCTACGAAGAACGACTAGTTAATAAGTTTGAGAACGTGATGTCTGACGAAAGTCACCCGTTACATTCAACTATTGCTAGTTGCGTTATACTACGCAGCGGTAGACTGAGGGTACCGGCTGCTAACACGAACCGTTATTCTAACTCATTCATTGCGAGGGTCATTTACCTGTTTAATAGTAGATATGTAAGATAGTTATTATTTATTGCATTGAATTACTTTTCCTGCTTAATTTATTGAAAGAGCGATGTCATTTCCAAGGATTTGGATTAATAAAGTGATGTCTATGTCTATGTCTATGTCTAATCACAAATGCTATAACCTGAGCCCCAACCAAGGACCTGGCGTGGTCCAGACAATCTATCTGTGGAAGTTCTCCATTAATTCCATGAAGCCTAAACCATCTTTCAGAGATCAACCATCTGGTGTGTTATCTTTCTTTACAGTGTTCAGTATGTAAAATTTCAATATCTTACACATCGTATTTGCTATCGGTCCATGCGTGTAGTTAGTTCCATAGGCAGTGACCACGGCAGCTACTGCGTCTGCCAGCAGATTGTTCTGAACGTCAAAATCATCAGGTCGGGAATTTTCGGTGTAACCCCACGGCGACATCCACATTTGTCCGTACGAGTGGAAATCAATAAAAACGCGTATATCCTCACCGGAATTGACCAGATTTGTCATGTATTCAGTGACGCTGCGAACCTCTATCTCTGACATCACTTCGGAACCGGCGTACGTGGAATTACAAGGATAGCTACCCGCACCCGGTTCTGCAATAATGTTAAAAATAATAGATACGAGTTTTATTCACATACCTACCTCGAGTATACATTTTAGATAAAATTATTGTATTTATTTAGGCTTAATTACACATACCTATTATATAATATAACATACTGCATAGGCCTACATGTTTGACATAGTCCTACATACGAGTACTGTAAGATACTTCGATAATGTATAAATATGACTGTTGTTAATGGATGTTTAAAATAATAAAGAAAAAATTTTAATTTGCAGAAAAGAAATGCTTATATATTGTAAATTGATTGAAATTAATGGTACTGTATATGTAATATAATTGTTATGGCATGTAATAAGAAGTCAGATTAATCTTTTACAAATTGTCGTCTTGTATTATATTGCATTGTAAACACTATTCTTATTGTATTGCTTAATCGTAGATAAATGTAAGGAAATATTTAAACTATTTAAGTTATTGTTATTAATGAAAAGAAAATATAATTTACAGAATAGAAATAGAATACTCATAATAAAAATTTTCTGTTGAATTTTAAACTTCTCTAATTTAAGTACAGGCATATTAATTATTATTTTTGAGCCGATTATGTTAAAGAAATATTTAATTGCGTAATTTGGGCGTTCCATTTACAAGCTACATGCTTCAGGAATTTCCTATTTTCTTTTATCTTTAAAAATGAATTTATGTACATTTATATTTTAGTTAAATTTTCATGCTCAAATGAAATAAATATTTTGACACTGTCATAGCTCCTGCTATCATTATCAAAGTGAGAAAACTTGCGAGATCTTACACATACATAAAGAATAAGAAAAAAAAAAGGTAATAACCAATCAGAACCAAGTACACACACACACATACATATACATACATACATTCCGAGATTTTTGCAGGATTGCAATTGATTTCCTTGGGACTGGAAGGCCATGCCAACAATGTAATGTTATTCCTTATTATTTGATGATACTGGCAACAGATTCCAATGTAAACTAATCTAATCTAGTTTGTATTTAATTAGCGCTTATTCCAACAGTCTCTGTCAGATATGCGCATAGTTCATTTATTTATTTATTACCAATTCGACACAAAGATGAATATATACAATGGATGAAATTGCTTGGCGAGTGTCTAGAGCAAGACATGGGCAAGGGCCAAGGCCCAACCGCATTGGTGGCTCACTGTGTTCTCTCAATTTAATAGAAATAAAAACAATAGAGAGACAATCAGTGGCGTATCTAGGGGTGCGTGGGCGGACGCACCCCCCCCCCCCCCTTGTGCCCCCCCCCCAAAAACAAAAAACAAAATCACACTCAAGCAGTTAAAAATCACTTTATTTTCGAGCTCCCCCACCTAATCATCACCCCCACGTGAACTTCGCGCCCCCATCAGCTCCCGCATTTCAAGACTCCTAGATACGGCAGGAGACACTCAAGAAATACAATACTTACGCCTGTCCAAGTGAATTCATAACCGTCAACGTTGAATACAGGAATGATGTAAATATTCAATCCGTCTAATAAAGTGGTGATTTCATTCTGTGATCCATATTTAGAAACCAACTGTAAAATCGCAATGGTAATTAAGGTTTAGTGTTTCTATAGCACCTTCCACAATAAAAGGAAAACAATACAAAAAAGAAAGGAACGTTAAAATTCCCTAAGATATTACACACGGAATAACACTAATTCCCCGTAGACAGGTCGGTCATGTGTAGATACTGTGTGTTCTGAGCGGAAAGTTTCATACACCCCGAAAGAGAAAACAGTTAATGTCGAGAATTATTCTTACTTCATTGGTTATGAAAAGTAAAGTTGCCGGCGAGATCCACTCACGTGCGTGGATGCCTCCCTGAAGCCAGACGGCAGGTTTGCTATCGCCAGTAGGAGAGCCACGTCCAATCTAGAAAAGAGATCTTTTTAAACATTGTACACAATACCGGTACTTTTAAATTTAACAACTTTATCACCGTTATTTTCACTTTTAGGGCTATTGATAATTATTAGTATTGTTTTTGTTGTGTGTTTGTCGCTCAGTGTGCTTATTATTATTATTATTATTATTATTATTATTATTATTATTATTATTATTATTATTATTATTATTATTATTATTATTATTATTTATTAGACCATTTTATAATTTAACATAACAACAATTAATTTAATAAACATACAGTTACTGTTGTATTTAATGTGTGTGTGCCTACCTGTGCATGCGCATTAGAGATTGCAATAGTGATTTTATAAACATTTTAATGGTAAATAGATAGTATTTTTATAAAATTGGAATATCATAAGCTTCGAGTTTACAGCAATAAATAATTTCATAATCATTAAAATACATCGCCTAACAATATGTAGATGGGCCTACCTTCAACGCCGAGATTACTCGTCCTTCATGAGAGCTTCCAACTTCCACCTTAGTTGCAATATTTGCATGTGCCACTACGATTTCATCAATCCAGTCGGTAATCTGACAAAATATATCGTTAACGTTAAGTCGTAGGTTTCTATATATATCTACAACCGAGCACTCACCGCGTCGTACGACCGTCGGCCGACGAATCCAAATCCGCTCCCTTTCGAGCGCTGGGGACAACGTGCAGTTGTTGTCTGAACGGATCGTCATTAAAAACAATTCGTTGCGAGCGCGTCGTGGCGTTGTGTTCTCCGTAAAATCTCGTCGGTCGTCGGGCGCAGCAGTGGCAGTTCTAGGATATATTTTCTGGGGGGGGGGGCTAAGTTGTTCGACGGGGGGACTTGAGCTCGTAGGCTCAAGCTGGGAGAAGGGGTTGAGAGTGGGTTCCCGCTCCCAAATTAGATTTTTTTAAAGAATATCAACCTATAGATGGTCGAAAATGGCACTCTCAGACTGTGACAGACATGTGTTGGCTTGGTGTGGCCTATTTTTATATGTTTTATGGTCTGAATGCCCGACGAGCTCTGTCCGGCGGAGGGGCTTGACCTGTCCGGTGGGGCTTAAGCCCCCTGCCACCCCGCTGGCGCCGCCAATGGGGCTCAGGCTCAAGATGCGCTATTGTAACTTGTATTTCAGCCATCCAGCTGGAACACAAGGAAAGGCAGCGATGGGAATTGAACCGGGGACCTAGTGATCTCCACGGTTCAGGGCACACACAATGGCTACTACCAGATTAGCCGACTGAGCTAAGCTGCTCTCTCATATATCTCTCATATAGGCCATTTTGTGTATATTATATGAAAAACCACTATGTTTCTTAACAGATTGAAAACTTTTTAGTACGAATTGCATTTGTACAGTTGATTGATCGTTTTGTCAGTTTTAAATTCGGAAGGCAGCTTTTTCTAGGTAAAGGTAAGGTAAAGGTAGAGGAATAACCCATAACTTGCAGCGTCATTGTGCTGAATTGCGTATGGTCGTGGTCCGTGACTACCTAGCAGCCGTAAAGAGGCGCTTGTCGGTAGATACAAGTTCACATCATTCCACAACGACAGGGGCTGAAATGAACCATAACATCGGGATAACCCCCTACTCTTCCGAAAGATGCAATGGGTTTTTTAAAGTGCACACGAGCAAGATGTATACACTGGACCTCCATTTTAAGTCC
>NW_022752171.1:20290-25200 GCF_011630105.1 Anneissia japonica
GCACACGAGCCAGATGTATACACTGGACCTCCATTTTAAGTCCTTATCCGAGAAGACTTGGTTCTACCAACCGAACCATGGGCGAGGAGCTGCTGGAACAGCGCCGATGTTAAAGGTTGTAGCTAGCGGCGCCCCTGCCCGCTCGGGCACTCGACTCGCCTGGATAACAGTTTCTAGTTATTATTACCTCATCAAGCGAATGGTATACGTTATAATCGAAACCCTCTGAACTTGGAGCGTCTCTTTTAACGACCCTTGATCTGAGTGATGGGCGTATTTGGTCATCAATAAGCACCTGGATATCTTCAACGGCAATCTCAGCGCTTAATCCATAATTTCCAAGAAGCGCCACCAAATCCGATTTCATTTCAGGTGACACCATTATATCAACCGGCATACCTACTTGTTGGATGTTATTCCAGAAATCCACCTGTAATTATGATTATTTCAATTACTAGATCATTTTAAGTGTACAGTACTTAATATGTGATCCACTATGTAAACACCATCATAATAGTGATAATAGGCTCACAATGATTATGATGGTGTTGATGATGATGGCGATGATGATGAGGATCATGATCATTATGGTGCTAATAATGATGATAATAATGATGATAACAATAATAATAATAATAATAATAATAATAATAATAATAATAACGATAGTTATAATGATGATGGTGTTAATAATAATAATAATAATAATAATATGCCTAATAATAATAATAATAATCAATAATAATAATAATAACAATAATCAATAATAATAATAATAATAATAATAATAATAATTAATAATAATAATATAACAATAAATATAACTTAATAAATCAGGTACCGTATAGAAGTAACAATATACACGCGGACAACTTTTGGTGATGACATCATAGGTCAGGAGTATGATAGATATATATTATGCTTCTTCACTTGCTTAATTAAAGTTAATCAAATAATATAAATACAAAAACTTAAATATTCCTAATGATATACCGTATATATAAGACAATTGTTAGTAAATGTAACATGATTATATTAGTATAAATGGTCTTTTACCTCATCCCCTTCAGTCATGTCCCTGGATACTCTAAGTGAAATGACGTCATCGGCTGTGTTTGGGATAGTGCGAAGAAGTTTGTACCTGCAACAAAATAAACACAATAGTAAAATATAATGTAATGTTTTAGTAGGACCACCGACTATACAAATAATACGATCGAATGGGTATACATAAAGTATGTCCCTTAATAATTATACAAAAACAACAAACAAGAATAAAGCTAACAATTAAAATTGAAAAGTTGTCTGGTAGAAAGAGAAGAAAAAAACATTATTAGCAACAACATCGTCATGTTTACAGGATGTAAATTGTAAATGCTGGTACCACTGTGAATAAAGAACTTAATAATTGCAACATTATCCATAACATACATTAAGTTTTTGTTTAACAGGAAGGTTTGTGTTGATCTGAGTCATATATAATAATAGCATTTTATTATTATTGATAATGAAAATATTATGGTAATATTAATGATAATACTAATAGTGATAATAATACCTAGTCTATAAAATGGGAATTCTGTATGTAATTGCTAAATATTAAAAGATATTATTATATATCTGTTGATTAACTTACCCATCGTATCGTCGTTGTGTTGCGTAACAACAAACAATGACTGCAGAAATATATAGAATAGATGACGTCATAACGAGGACTTGTCAGTTACCATAAAGATATTAAATGCAACATAACGATATCTTCAATGTCTGAGGACAAATTTGTAATACATGAAACTAATATTTTTTTTTTAGTTAGCCTAATTGAGAAAGAAAATTCAGGACGGTGAGGTAATAAACATACTCAATACAATTTAATAGGCCTATTTAAATATCTTGCTTTGTATATTTCAGTGAGTAATTAGCATTCAATGGAAATACAGAATGAGGAAATATTAACTTTGTCATCGAACCCAAAAATAAAACCATTCTTTGCATAGACCCGTTCATTGGCTGGTGAATAATTTAAATTTTTTCGTATTAAGCCTGAAAATCCGGGAAAACAAGTTTATTTAAATTAAAATTATTTATATTTGTCGGCCATTAGAAATTAATACTTAGTTGATTCCTTTGAATAATGTACGAGCATTTCAATGTTTAAAGCTGAATTTCCAATTGTGTTTTTATTTATTTTTAATTCTAGTCCTAATTGTAGTCCTACTTAAAGCTCAACACAGAACGTAAACAAAAATCATAAACTTACATGAATGGTACTAGAAAGAAATGAACATGACTGTAATCCGGGTTTGGTCTAATCATAAAGGTATCGTCAAACCAAACAGAATGAAACTGACAAAGATTTAACCATCTGGTGTTGACAATCACCTGCTGACGCCAGACCGATTGACAATTCTATTGTCATCCGGATCAATGCCAATTGATGAAAAACGATAATGCGCTAATGTATGCGCTGATAATCTATTGATATCAAATATTTACAATTATAGTATTTCAGTTTTTCGGCTTAAAATTGTATGATGTTTCTTTTATTTATAACAACTCCCGGGCTTAGATAATTAGCATACTCGGCAATGACCAAAACTAAAATTGATGTGGATTCGCAAGACAACTTAAAATTGACAATTACGCTTTAAGCATCTATAAAACTCATTATTGAAAAGTAAACTACTCGAACTTAGAAACATAGGGACACATAAAATAAGAACAACACAAACGAGACACATTCCATAAGAAACAACTTCGCAAAATCAACCGTATTAATTTTCCAGACAAGATCTCCAATAGGACATTGTACAAAAGAATGCAAACAATTGCCCGTCTCAATTGAAATCATTGACGCAAGGAGGTTTGGGCCATATACTCAGACAGGACCCAGGTACGCAAACGCAGCAATAAATATCTATTTCAACAACAGCACTAGGCCTAATGCCAAATTCTGAGGACAGCCAAGAACTACCCTACCAATAACTCTAAACAATGACCTACAAACCATTCACAAGGCAAACAACAATATAACATACCCGAGTTTTAAATCAGTTGAAGACAATAAAAGACATAAATGAACTAAAACAACTTGCCAATGAACGGTCGGCCTGCATGGAACAAACTTCTACAGCCCAAGCGGAATAGTTGACAGACTACTTGATAGAGAGGAAATAAAGTAAAGTGAAGTTAATATACCGGAATTATTGCTGCGTATTAGTCTTGTACGGATTTACCTTCTATATTGTTAATCTGAAATGGGATTTATTCCCTGTTGAAAATATCGATCAAAATCGAATCTACATATTCAAAAAACATGCTGAGCGATTTGTTAAATAATTACTATGTGCCAATATTTCATCCAGTTGTTCTTTGTGGTGATAATGGGTGAATAGTCTCCGGCTGTGTTACTGTTGAAAGTCTGGGACTTGAAAACTGGAGACTATAAGAAAGTTAGGGCAATTGTGATTATCTCATTAAGGAAAACATTGCCCGTAGCACCTTTCATACATCGTACCATAAATAGCCTCTTAAATATTTACTCACTAAAACAATGATTGTCACAACAATCATTCATTTTGTCAAAGAACAGTTTAGGGGTCTAGTTTAGAACATTAAATTACTATAGTTTTACTATTATTATATTTCATCCAATTGTTCTTTGTGGTAATAATGGGTCAATAGTTTCCGGCTGTGTTAAGCTCTGTCTACCACTATCAAATTTTGTGTGACAAAAAAAAATGTGATTTGCCCATATATGGGTACAATGACGTCATATCACATACTTTCAAATTGCATCAAAAAAGGTTGAACGTGTTCAACTTTTTTTGATGATGTCTGTCAAATTTTTAGAAAACACTTTTATGACCAATAAGCAAAGACTACAAATCACAGCAACCATTCGGATTTGATAATTCAGTTTCATCAAAATACATCACAATATTTGATGCAGTTTGATGTGTTTCTTATCTCAGCCCCAACCATGGTTGGCCTAAATATAAAAGATATCAATTAGGCCTAATCAAATTTTTTCAACATAATTGCCATTTAATGTTAAATCAAACCTCATACGATACGATAATTCATCATCTCTTATACACATCTAGATGTGTATAAGAGACAGGTTAACTGCTACCTTTATTTATATATATATATATATATATATATAGGGCCTATATATATTTATATATATATTTGCATGTGAGTATATAAGGTGTTCTGTTTTAATTGATTGCTCTTAGGTTTATAAATATGAAATAGTAGATTATATTTACGTACTGTTATGTATGCTTGTTCAGATAATTGTCTGTTCAACTGTATGCTATGCAAACATGCCCGTATATTTTCTTAAAATTGAAAGCACTAAATTATTGCGGGTAACACAACACGTTCCAAGGAGCCATTTGTATTTGAGTACTTGCTCGTGAACGAGGAAGGATGACGCGTAGTTGGGCGGTATTTGTCTTATGCCTGCTGTCTGTTGCTCAAGGCGGCCAGTATTCCAAGTAAGTAAATCCAACCGGCCTACCTCCCAATGAAGACGGTTAATTCTTAATTAAAAAGAAAATACAAGTCGGAATAGCAAAATTGTATAACCAGGTCGTAGTTTGGTTTAGGTGTATTATGGTTCTAGGTATCAGGTGAGCATGCTTACAAAACTCTTGCAGCCAAAAGTTGCACATTCTTGTTAAAAACATTTATATACCTAAGTTTTTAAAAATGTTTAACCACATTTTAAAAAATTAACTAGGAATGTAAACTGTGATGGCCTATTATAATGCATCCCGTTTAGTTTCCTTTTATAGTCAGATGAAAAATTCCAAACATAGTATATATATATATATGTATATATATATATATATGTATATATATATATATATATATATGTATATATATGTATGTATGTATAT
>NW_022752171.1:27176-37033 GCF_011630105.1 Anneissia japonica
CACTGTTTTTATATTTTAAGCTATCAAGTGATAAGAGTTGTGCCATCTACAAAGGAGCATGTTCTGCAACTGCATGCATTAGAACTTCGCCAGACATGTCACCAGGTAAGTTTTTTTTTTGTTACAGTTACATGAATACAGTTCGCCTTCCAATTTGGGACAACTTTCGGGGCCAGACAATTTGTGGTGGTCTCGAGCTTGGTCGCTAATTAGAAACGTTTAAACATACACCACTGACAAATGCGGTCTCTCAACGTAGTAATTTAAACCCTCTAAAGCCTCTAAAATGGCGAAAATGGTCTTCAAATTCTGCATAATTAGAAGAACACGAAAAACGAAGAACTATACCGAAGTATTCCCAAAAAATATTATTTTTATCCTAATGGTATTTCATTATATATTATCTCAGTTCTGATTTGAAATAGTTGAATCTGAAATTATACACGTAGGATAGTTTACCACGCATACAATAACTCATGGGCCCTACGCTACAAAGACTTCCATTGAAGTGAGTGTCTAAGCTAAATGCAGTTGCTTTATTATAGTAGGTTTAGGCTTGAAAGGGAATGCTTTTGATAGGGACAGCAGTTACAAATGTAATGATAGCATTTTTGTGACATTTTTAAAATGTAAGCCAACATGTGCGGCAAGGATGGTCGATTGAATGATTCATAGGACTATGATTATTGTAACCGTCTCAAAAATTAGTTCCAATCATTTGGCTGGGCGCCCATGGGGCGCCTAAGGCCTCCGGCGCGCGGGGTCCAGTGACAGAGCTCCATGAAGATGTTAAGATGACCTAGAAGTTAGGGCCATTAAAGGTTAATGCACAGGTACCTTGACAATTTGCCGGGCTACAGTATACCTTCCACCCACGATCAGCTACGGCTCTACTTCTAAAGTGGTGACGTCGCAATTTCAACTTTCACTAGGTACCAGAAAGGGATTCAGAAGAGAATGATTAGAATTGTCGTAAAATGAGAATTGATGTATCAACGTTAAATTTAACATAATAAAATATTTTAACTTATATACTATAACTTTTTCATAATCACTGATATTTTTTAATTAAATGTTCATTTCTGTATTTGTTAAATGAGCACTGTGTAAGTATGGAATGAATATAAATTGTTAAAATATGGTCAATAGCATATTTGGCAAGATTAAGTATTGCTTAATTTGTCGATTCCATTTTTCCCCTACTGTAGTTGGATTTTTGGATGTCAGCAAGAACCGTTGGAAAAGCTGTGGACATAATGGTGCCACCAACGGCAAAAAGTTACATTAATCTTGCACTGGACACAATCAAGGCACCGTACCATGTGCTAATTAATGATGTTGATGGTCTAATTCAGAACCAAAGGGAAAGTCGAGCTTTGAATGTCAAAACAGACGATGAGGATGATTTCTTCAAGGCTTATCGTACCATTGCGGAGGTTTGTTGTTAATTATGTTAAACGTTTCTGGTTTAGGACTACTAGCCCCTTCAAAAAACAAACAAAAAATGGGTATTGTGTTTAAATGAGTACTTTGTAATTGCTGTGTTCATTGCTCCCATTTCGACTATTGTTAGACTCGGAAAGTCAATTTTTTATTACGGTATCTACGGACCCAAATTATGGAATAATATTGATGATAAATTAAAAATATGCGCAAATGTTAAATTATTTAGAAAACAGATGAAAATCAATTATTTAGACAGTATATCATAACTTTTAATTAATTTAAAATTCAATGCTTTTTTACTTAATTTTTTTTACTAAATTTATTACTTTTTTAACTAATTAATTTATTACCTTTTCGTTATCCATTTATCCATTTAAATTTCAATTGTATTTTGTTTATCTATTTATTTCTTGTCTCGTCCGGACCAAGCTGAGACAAGCTTAGCTTTTAAGCTTCACCCAAATTGATGGAATCTTGTTATTGAAAATAGAAAACTTTCCCCCTTAAAAACAGGTTACGGGCCTGATCATCATAGTTACCAACCGTCTCGCATCGTGCGGAACGGTTCCACATTTAAAAGTAGTTTTGGATGAAAAACGCATTTGCAGAAGCACGTGTGTTATCAGAAATTTGTCACGCATTTCAGCACAAGTCTATGCGTGATAACGAATTATCACGAATTCTTAGGAAAATGTATTTAAAATTAGAAGAAATTAGTGTTATTAAAATATAAAAACGGTTATACAGTAGCTTGAGTCGTTAGAGCTTTCTTTATCTCGTTCGAGAATCAGTTTACCAAGAAAATTTCTCTTTCCCCACCAAAACAACCCAGCCAACTATGCACTTAGTAGAATCTAGTAGTCGCGTGCGGTCTTGTTCCTTCCATTATCACAACCAACCGTTGATTATCTGATTGGAACCCGGGCCTCCAGTGTTCTGCCACTGACTCCAGGGGCTCTGGCGCCCCCTCCCCACTCCCACTCAACTGGTGTAGTCACGCATTTAAAATCTCTCAGGTTGGTAACTATGGATCATTCACCAGCATCTACACTGGATGGATGGATTTATTCGGTTGAAGCACCAAGACCCACGAAAGTCTGCAGAAAACGTATTTCCAGTGTGGGGTATTTCTGGTGGTGATTTGGTACACCGGGAGACAATCCTCTACTATCCAGTGTGGGGTATTTCTGTTGGTGATTGGGTACACCGGGAGACAATCCTCTACTTTTCTCTTTAACATGCACGCAGACAATGCACACGGGACCAACGATACGTCTCATCCGAAAGACGGTGCGCTATTCTAATTTTCCAGCTGACACAAAAGGAGAGCAGTTAGAATTTAACTGGACGGTTGAGCGCGCACACAGTGGCTCCCACCTATTTAGCCGACTGAGCTAAGCTGCTCCCTGTTTCCCAGTGTTGATTTGTTAAGCCGGACACTCACTGCGTCGTACGACGGTCGTACGACCGTCGCAACCGTCGCACGACGAATCCACATTTGCTTCCGCCGAGCGATACGACGCAACGCCATCTGCTGATTGCCAGTGGCAATCTGAAAGGATCCTCATTAAAAAGACGATCCGTGGGGTCCGCGTCTTCGCGTGCGTTCTTCATCGCTTTGCCGTCGCGTCGCCGTCGCACGCAGTGAGTAACCGGCTTTAGGTTCTGATGTAAATCTTATCCTCATTAGATTGAAGCTTGGACAGCTGATCTGGTAAACAAGTATGCAGACGTTCTCTCTGAAGTAGATCTTGGAACATCTTACGAGGGCCAATCAATGAAAGCACTAAAGGTAACAAATCCAAACGGTATTTAAAAGTTAAGCAGGTTTTGGCTACACGAAACACGACAGTTTATTGTGATCTCGCGCATTCAGGAATCTTCTATTATTAGGTATAAGTTAGTTACATGTATTGATTTGATCTAGGCAAAAGCCTGGTTTCCATAAAATCGCCGACACTTACTATAGCTTTTTAAATAGAATCGTCAAACTGCGTAAATATTCCCTACGCAACATAGACAGCTCTCCACTTCGGCCAACCAATCACCGGCGCCGAAAGCTGTCGACGGTAGCGTTTAGCGGTTTCATGGTAAACAGGGATTGCAGCAATAACTGTAGCAACAGTGCAGTGATTTTATGGAAACTAGCCTAACTGCGTACTGTAGACAACCAATGGGATGAAGAGCTACTTCAGCAAATGTCAGATAACATGTCTCAGTTTAGTAAAAGCCATGGTCTTTAAGGAACGATAGTTTGTAATACGTACATTTTTGTCAAGAGATTTCATATACCGTAAATTGCTGTAAATATAGGCCTAATATTTTGTTTCTTCGATTTTCAGTTTCAATTTTTATTTCCTATCTTAATGGCATATGTTTATATGCTTACCACATGTCGCTCTATTCTCTTCCTCTTACTATCTACAAACACAGATGTCTCCGAATAATAAGTCAGGAAAAAAGCAAATTTGGTTGGAGGGTGGTATACACGCTAGGGAATGGATTTCGCCAGCAACTCTCATGTACATTACAAATAAGGTAAATCGAATTGCATGTTTTAATTCAAAAAAAAAAATCGTTGAAAATATAGCAATACTGAATATTGAGTTTATTGCGTAACTGAAAATTTGCGTTTCTTTGGTTTCTTAGATTCTGGAAAAATATGCTAGTAATGCAGTTGATGTAATTGAATTCCTCGACGAATATGATATTTACGTCCTTTTTGTAACCAATCCAGACGGCTACCGGTACACATGGACCGATGTAAGCATATTAGTGTCTATTCCAACAACCAAAAAGTTTGGTTCTCACAGCACGTCGCACAACGCAACCTACAAGCCGTCGCAATTCTCCTATTGCAAAAGAAAAAACAAAAAACAAAAAACAAAAAACAAAAAATAGGCCTAGATGTGTGAGGATGATGCTATTGCTGAGGTTGCGTTTGCGTTGCTGGTTCACACTAACGGTGTATCTAGGAGTGCCCCTTCTCCCTCCGTTGGTGCTGTCTCTTATACACATCTAGATGTGTATAAGAGCCCACCCTACAATAAATCACACTCATTTAGTTAAAAGTCACTTCAAATCACCTTATTTTGCCAGGTAGCGCCCCCTCACCTAATCATCGAGCCCTGCAATTTACCTTCACGCCCCACCCCCATCATCCCCTCCCCATTTCAAGACTCTTAGTAGATACGTCACAGAAGCTTGGTTTCCATACAATCGCTCATCCTATCGGCGAATGTCCGACATTGTCGGGAATGTTGAACCTGGTTAAACTTTGCTGATTGTGTTGCGAGGTGCCTTCCCAATTGCGCCGGGGCAATAGCAATAGCACCCTGATTTGTCTGCAACGCAATTGGCAAATTTGAACCAGTTTCAACCTTCCTGACAACTGTCGGCGCCTGTTACCGATAGGGTGGGCGATTGTATGGGAACCGAGCTTCAATCGACCGTCGTGATTGACGTAAGCGTAGTTCAGTGGAGCCAGACTAATAAATGTGATATCCCCTTATTTGGATGTATATTACAGGATCATGTCCATATATAGAGCTTTAAGGAAGATTCAGACTACTTATAGGCTACAGAACTTTTTAAAACAAACAATTGTTTACAAATTTAAGTTTCAGCATTATATTTTAGATAAAATGTTTACTTCACAAAATTTTCTAATTCGAATATTTTATTTATTTTGTATTTATTTCATGCTTCTTTGTTTCTGTACTGTGTTGGTGTGAATTGTCTTTTCTGTATTCTTCAATTTTTCATTAATAGCTCATTTTTTCTGTATAAAATGTGGTAACATTTTACAAGTTTGCTTTTCGTTGTATCTCCTCCATCGTTGTTCACTTATTTATTATAATGGTTTTTATTGTATTTTATATTGAATTTTTGATGGAAATAAATGTTGAGTATAAAAACAAGATTATCTGTTTAAGGATGTTTTTCTGTCCAATATAGGATCGTTTGTGGAGAAAAACAAGATCACCAAATGAGGGCTCAGACTGCATTGGTACTGATCCAAACAGAAACTGGCCGTATGAATGGGGCGGTAAGGTTATGCCTACATAATGCCCCCCCCCCCCCCCCCCCCCCCCCACTTTCACTCCCGAAATATATATTTATAATTCATTTCATTTTATTTATTGCGCCTTGTTCATAAATGCATACAAAAACACAACAATAAAACTTGTAAAAAGGGTTCCCCCTAAGAGCCGGCGGGATTGCCATGAAAGTAAATTAAATTACTATTTAGGTGGCTCTCCAATCGATGGGGAAACATATTCTAGCATTTAGAATATTAAATAAATAACAAATAAAATAAAAATCTATACAGGCCTAAGTAATATGCCATACACATTTCCATCTGATGATGTGTTTATTTTAATTTGTTGGTAATTCATTTGTAACAGGCGAGGGCGCTTCAACGAATCCATGCTCTGATACATATCGCGGCTCTTCAGCAGCCTCCGAGCCTGAAGTCAAATCAATTGTCGGCTTCCTTCCTCAATTGGAAAACCTTAAAATGTTTATTGACTTCCATAGCTACTCTCAACTTATTTTGTATCCATGGGGATACTCGGAAAGTGCCCCACCCATTCCAAATCTTGAAGAAGTGGTAAGTTATTCATATATTTGATATTTATACGGAATGGTGGGGGTGGGGTGTGCGGCCTTGATGGGGAAGCGAAGGTGTATTAAGTGAGGGGTAATAAGGTGATTTGAGGCGTTTTTTATGTACTTGTAAGCGGGATTTGTTTGCTTCAAACATTTTGAATTGGGGTGGGGGGGAGCGGAGGAGCGAATGTTGGGCTTGGGGGATTTTTTAGGGTGCCCCTCCCCGTATCCTCCCGTAGACACGTCACGGTATATACAGTACCATAGAATGGCTTGTTCATCCTGCTATATAATATTTATATATAGGTACATATTCAAGTTTATTTTATTTGGTTTAATTAAATTCCCATGTGATATTACAAACAAAACAGATGACAAAGAGTGGAGTTTAAAAGGTTAGTGGCTAAATGCTTCTAATCCCAGGGTCCTGGGTTCAATTCCTGTCACAGCAGGACTGTTTCTCACCACTAAAAAGCAAATCCACTCCCTGTAAAGCATCATTTCATCCTGCAGTTGTAAGAAACAAGTGTACTTACTGCTGGATGTGAAGGAAATAAATAAAATAAATAAATAAATAGATAAAAACTCGAAAGACGAGTTACAGTATCCGGCCAGGGCATTACCAGAAGAACTGTCATACACGATTCAATAACACGATTTATTATAATGTATAACCATGTAGGAAATAGTTTATTCCTCCATGGTATAACACATATATTAAAATTATGGATTAACGATGTGTTAGTTAAAGGTGCTGAGCCATGTGATCCGTTAATATCTTTCATTTCACAGCATTATATGGCTGATCAAATTGCAAGTGGTATATATACAGTGGATGGAACGGAATATAAGATCGGAAATTCTGCCAAATTATTATGTAAGTGTTCTGTAGGCCTATTAATATGAGACTGACGAGGCAACACACCAAAAATGACGACACGTAATAGCCTCTTCCGTGAAGCCCCGCCCATTGGATATTATTGCTAAGGTGTGTGGGATACCTGTAAGATAAGATTTATTGGTTCTCTCTTTTATAACAGAGGAACACTCTCGCACAGGAGAGGTTCGACCCGTACAACAGTTACAAAACAACAACTGACAACATATAAAAATGAATTATTGAAAACTTAAATTATTGTAAACTTATGTATTCGTATGAGTGGCGCGTATTCTTGACTACCACCGCCGTTCTGAATGCTCCCTTGTTAATATTTTAACACTTCAGAAATATCCATTTTGTTGCCGTTTAAATATTTCCATTCGTGTTTGTTTTACTGTAGACCCGGCCTCTGGTGGCAGTGACGATTACGCATACTCCATTGGTGCTGATTTTTCTTACGTTATTGAGCTACCTGATACAGGCACGTATGGGTTCCTGTTACCAGAAGATATGATTATTCCAACAGGCGAAGAAACCTATACTGGCATAATAGCTGCCTTCAAACTCCTTAAACAAACGACGTAACCAGTTAAAGCAGATTTTTGGTAACTAGAGAAAAAAATAGGCATAGTAATCCGATTTTTTTTTGTTTTTGTTTTTTGTTTTTTTGTTTTTTTGTTTGTTTTTTTTTCTTTTGTTGTTGTTGTTGATTTGCCGACCTCTGACCCGAAACCTTCATTTATTAATTATGGGAATAGTTCAACCAATTATTTAAGTTGGTTTATTTTAGTGCATGAAAGTGTAGATTAGGATTATAGTGTCCTGGGCACGACGTTATAAACTGCATCCGGTCGAGTCGTCGGCGACTAATTCCGACAACCCCATCTGGTGGTCTTTAGCGGCCGCCAATGGGAGGGTGGATAGACACCCAGCAGCACGAAAAAAAAAAAACAGCTGAACAAAGGGCGGATGAACTCCTCGGAGCCAACGGCCAACCATGCCTTAGTTTAAGGAGTAGGTTTTTTTAGTTTCATAAAATAACTTCAACTTTCTTTTTTCTCAAAATCACCAAGCGCATAGAGGCTTTTTCGCATGATGCGCTCTACAAATCCAACTATTATTTATTATTATCCTATTATTGACAGATCTGAAGGCAAAATCTTTAATTTTGATTCGATTTATTTCACAAAGTCACATCCATATTTACATTTAAAGTCATAGCATGAGCTTATGAACAATAATATTAACAGGTTTGGTTATCATAGAGAAAAGTCTTTAGTTTTTTTGTTGCATTATTGCAATTTTATATACGATCGTAGGCAGTGCACATTTTTTTTTCGGAGGCAGTGAGTTTCTCTTCCACCAACTGCTATTGATTTACAGATGTATGTTTGTTAATGGTACGATACTAGCGCAGGTCTTTCGCCAATTGTTGTTTTAATTTCTAATGTATAAAATGATACAATATAAATCATTTATTCTAATACAAGATAAAAAAAAACAAAAAACAAAAAAAAAAAAAACTGGTTCATGATAAAAAATAATATACTTACTATCAAAATAGATAATACTTCTTTCATATTTGAAATACAAAGGTAGGCCTCTATCCTGCCCTGAAGTTGGGTACAGGCGGACGGTTTCAGGTCCAACTTTTGCGCAGAGGAAATATTCCTCGCACATGCCTTTACAGTGTCGTCTGGGGGCTTAGGTTCTTATCTAGCCTAGGCTAGGACTAGCTTTACTGGATGGCTGGCGTAAAAAATACTTCTGTCATCAAATACCGTATTATTTTCAAACAATATTTGATAATATTTCAATCTTACCAGAAGCAGATCCAGAATTTTTCAATGCAGGGGCACAGCACTTTCAGAATAGATAAGTGATAGCACATAACATTGATATGCATTGAAATTTTTTAAAAATTTAAAAATTTAGTGGCAAAGTACGGGCGAGGGGGAACGTTCCCCTGGATTCGTGCCTGCTTTCTAACAGAATGCCGTACCGTAAATTCTGTGATACTGACCTTCAAAATAAGTATTTTGGTATTTACTTATCGGTGTTCAATGTGCCTGATATCAAATGTTATGTATTTATTGTTACAAGGTTATTTCACTATATATATTAGCATTTGTATTGCCAAGTTTGTTCTTTTGCAACACCATCGCCAAAACTAACAATAAAAATGCCAATAAAGAATTCAAATTTTGAATCTGAATGTGTTTACTATCTCAAGTCAAATCCCAAACAAATCAAATTTGTCTAACTATAATTTTTTTTAAATATTATCTCTACGCTTTCTCCTCTTTCTCGTCTGTCTTAAACTATTAAAAACTGTTCTTTTAATTAGGACATGAATTCAAAATTCCGTCTATTTGCTAAAAGATAATCATTTTTATCTTACTTGTTTCAAGTAACAATAGTGAGGTAGGTCTACAAAACCCAGCATCTTGAATCAAAACAAACACGGTATTCACCTGTATGTTAAGCTTATTGCAAATTATTTCTATTGTAGCTTATTTAGTCCTAAGCAGAAAACACGAGGATAATTCAAAAGAACCCTTCTCAAATTTTAGAACAAGTTATATCAGGGGGTGCGCGGGGTGGGGGTTGCACCCCCAAAGCCCCAAAGAAATTACTCGCGCCCCCCGGCACCCCTTAGAAATCACGGTAAAGTAATTAAAAATCACCTAAAATCATTTTATTTTGCGAATTAGCGCCCCTCAACCGATCATCGAGCCCTCCACTTAATAATAATAATAATAATAATATGTCATTCTTATATAGCGCTTCATGCCTTTGGAAGGCCTCTAAGCGCTTCACATTACTACCCCGGCCATTGGATCAAACACGTATGGAACACATTGAAACACCAAATTAAATTAGTAAATGAAATTATATTATCATTCCATAAATTGCA
>NW_022752171.1:37109-77927 GCF_011630105.1 Anneissia japonica
ATAGATACGCCACTGCATATAGAGATTAAGTGCAGGAAAGTGTAATAGTGAATAAATAGACATCAGTTATATCATCAAATGTATACTAACGTCTCTTTAACTAAGTATTTTGTAACTTGGTAGTAGATACTTTCTTCTCATTGTCTTTATAGCGGGTTTTACCAACTGACAACCTCCTTATTCCCGTAGCATACGTCTTGTGAATGTCCATTGCAAATGCTGCCTCTTTTACCATGTCACTGAAACTACCATGTTTCGATGAGATAACTTGCCTTTTCTCCAGTTCTATTAGGTTGGATAAGATGTCACCTTTTCGCTACACAAAAAAAAAATAATAAAATAAAATAAAATAAAAAATAAAAACAGCTGGGTAAATGACTTGTATGAAAGGCAAAGGTAGGAGAATACGGTAACCAATAACTCGCAACGTCATTATGCTGAATTGCGTATCATAGGCGTGACACGATACTGTAGCAGTCGTAGAGAGGCACTTAGTTCACATCATTCCAAAACGACATTGGCTGAAATGAGCCAAAGCATCTGGGTAACCCCTACTCTTCCGAACGATGCAATGGGTTCTTTAATGTGCACACGAGCCAGATGTATAGGGCCTACACTGGACCTCCCGTTAAGTCCTGATCAGAGAAATCATAGTTCTACCAACCGAACGCTGGTAAGGCTGTAGTTAGCAGTTCCCCTGCATTACCCCCAATCTTACCGCCACACACAACTCCCCAAAAAGGGTATGCTGAACGTAGAATAACCCATATCTTTTGCAGCATTATGCTGAATTGTGTACAGGGGTGATCCGTGACTATAGAATACATTTCATGTTCTTCGCATCATTCCACAACGACGGGAATGAACCCGATTGGGGTATCCCGTTACACTTCGAAAGATGTGATTTTCAAAGTTTAAACAATCCATAATGTGTCCCTGGTCTTAAGTCTATCCAAAAAGACTTGGTTCTAACAACTCTCTGGCTCTATTAAACGAATCCTAGTTGCAGTAGCGGCTCCCTGCCTTATCGCTTGACTATTCGTCTCGCCCATAATCGTCAGTACGGTATAGGAATATACGCTATACTTACACCGATGTGATCAAGGTTGACGGCAGAAAATGGATAAGTTGGTGGCTGGTCTTCTTCGGTCCCAGAATCATTGTCATCTCTTTCTTCCAAGTTTAAATTCCAAACCAACGAGAATATCTGTATTTAAACAAAAAGAACCATGGGATATTCAATACAATTCTATTTTATTTTTTTAAAAATCCATATTATAAACAAGTTTAAAAAAAAAAAAGACAACTAATCAACAAAAACGCCATGTCTTTAAAAGTAAATAAATGAATTTTCTTCATCAACAGCTCAGCTTTGAGTCAATAAGCAAAAATGTATATTATATCAATAAATAAACAAGAACGTGTATTTTTTGTTCAGGTAAACAAAATTTAAATTTGGAAAAAAACCCCAATATTCATCACTAATCAACGACCACAACATAAGTAATGCTGTCTATTATTTCAGTTTCTTATGCATGATTTATTGTTTATTTTATTCGTGAGTTAAGTAATGTTTGTTAACTTTCATTAAATCATTACAAAGAGAGAAATAACACAAAAACAAATCAGAAAAAGTTCTATAAACCCACACCACCCTGATATAAAAGCGTCGGTTCGCTTCCTGAGTTCTGATTGGTTGTGCATTTTTTCGCTTCGCAAAAAAGTAGAAACAGTTCGAACTACTGTAAAACTGCGATAGAAATCTGAATGCGCATCAACCAACGTTTTCGATTCGCGCGAATAAATTACCTGATATATTTTATTCAGGATTTTTCACTTTGTACTTGGTGTTTACCTTAATTTGGATCATTACAAAAATTAAAGGGAAGTACCTGATTTTCTTTAATTTATTTATGATTTATGATATTTTCATTTACTTAACCGTTCATACATTATTTGCTTAGCCAAAAGTCGGCTGCTGATAATCAATGTATTCTCAATGTATAAAGATTATGTAAATCAGTGAAAAATGTTTTTTGTATGTGTCGTATGAAGCTAATGATTTATGATCCTTCTAAATGAAAGCTTGACTGAAAGTGGTTGATTTCCCAAGAATTCAAAACAGACTGTGTAACTTATTTATACTATTGGTGGCGCTATTCAAAGTCCTTCTGCACAGAGCCATAGAAATAACTCTGCCTCTTTTCATACATCACCTCGTCAATTTCTTTTCTTATTTTCTTGTACTCGACCAGGTTCTCTTCCACCGCCGCGATGATGAGAAAATAGTTTTGAAGCTTCTTAGGTGTAAGGTGTCTTAAATCCTACAAAAATAAGGTATAAACGACTACCAAATATCAAGATTGTAATAGGCACCAATAGTTCCTGTTCACCATATATTAATAACAAAAATCATGATGATGATGATGATGATGATAATAATAATAATGACATTGACTATGATAGGGGTGATGGTAATGATTGTGACGGTTAATGATAATGATGTCGATTGTATTGCTGCTGCTGATGAGGATAACGATGGTTATGATGATGATGATAATAATAACAATAAAAAAATAATGATAATAATAATAAATATAAATTTTATAATTTTACTTTCTTTCGGTCTAGTTGAATCCTTGAAATGCATAGTATAGGCTTACGTCTATTTGATTGGCATATCTCTAGTACACTTACGCCAAAATAGAGAGGTTTTTGAAGATTCAAGTGTGCTTCTTCGCAAACACTGTCAACACTTATGATAGGAACGCTCTGCTCAACATGCAAATGGTCTGAATTCAAAAAGAAAATACTTTACTTGGATTTTTATCTGCTTTCCGCTTTACACCCCACCTACACAAATGATCCCTCACACACCAACCAGAAACACATTATTCATATATCATAATATTTGGTTCTTTATATGATTATCATCATAGAAGACCCTATAGAAAGTAGAGGAGCCTATCTTTCTTTAAAAAAAAAGCAGGCATTTTTTGATAGTGTCATACTCAGACCATTAACTAGATAATTGCATAATAGGCTTATGGTTAATTGAATAGTTATGCTCATTCGTGTTACCAAATACTGTACAATTTATGCTACCGAACCGGACTGAGATACTGAAATGCCAATTATTTAGCAGGTTTATCACATCGGTCGACACACCGTCGGTTCATTTCATTTGTCGCGGAAGCAGTGATCAATTACATCATTGTAATGAGTACATCAGAATGCATACGGTTTTCATCAAAAACAGGTTTAAATTGTTTCAAATGGAGCATTTGCTGCTGTGCTGTGCCATGAATCAACAAATTAGGCCTACATTACCAACGATACGTTTATATTCTATTACCATCTTCATGATTTACTGGTTTTGCAGAAAGCGTATCCTCTCTTTTCTTGGTTTCTTCCTTTACATCCCTCATAGCTTTATCCTATAGAAGAAAAAAAATATCTGGATTTTGGTCAGAGCACACATAGGTTTCCATCCAATTAAAGACCACTTTTTGGATTTTAGCAGCTTTGGTCTCCAATACTAAGGATAACAGACATTTGGTAATCGGACCACAGACAAGTGGTCTTTAATTGGAGGTGGTTTTTTTGGGGGGAGGGGTCTTTAATTAGAGACATGTATAAAAATGCATATAGTATATATTGTTTGTTTGTTTTTATTTTGTGCTCACAGTAACAATTATTTTTTTTTTAATAACATCAAAATCTATTTAAAACAACTGAAAATACAATTGAAAACACAATTGAATAATACTGTAGGCCCTACGTTTGTTTTTAGGCTGCGCTCACTTCCACTACAGCATTTTCCTGTCCCCAAAGCAATCGGGAAGTCTCTCCGATTACTACCGACCAATCAGTGTCGCCGAAAGCTGTCAGCAATGGCGTGTGGCGATTTTATGGAAACCGAGCTTAAGTGAAGGGTAATAAGCTAATTCTTAGTTCTAACTACACATACCCGTATCCAAGGTCAATAGACATAAACCTATGTTATGTGCATGTTTGTTTATATGTCAACTGACCTTGATATGGGCATGCGCAGTTAGAACTATGAATTGGCTTATTCATACCAGGTTGGTTACGACGACCGCCACTACCAGATTCGCAAACACAAATGCACCGACAATGATACAGACGATAAAGTAAAGAGCACCGGTAACAAACAGACCTTTCTCCTTGAGTATGGTAACAAAACATACGAAAGAAAATTATTATAATGCAAAAACAACTTGGCTTATGGCATATAATGAAGTACTTCACATAATATTATTATACTTAAAGCTTCAAGACAACTCAGATTACCTTAAGCAAGGCCTAATCGAGAATTTTCATAGCATGTGAGCCCAGGTGTTGCTTTTGGATTTGGGCTGTAACTTTGTGTTTGGGATGTCCACCTTCCAAACTCAAAGTCGTTGGTTCAACAAAAAAATATTTTCTTTGCAATCCAAAGTCATCTTCACTCCCCAAGTCTCATAAAAATAGGCCATTGTTATAATGTTATTAAAAAAACATAATTATATGCTAAAAATAAAACTGAATATTATTGTACCTCAAAATCCTTGAAAACACCCCTCCATCCGTCTTGAGTTACGCAGATAAACAACGAAAACATTGCTAAAACATAAGCAACAATTTGTGTTAATTGTATAGTAATATTAACCAATAATTTGTTAAATGGATATGCCACGTAGGACAGTGATTAAGTTCACTTATTGGCATATCCCTGGCGTTCGTGCCTAAAGAAATGTATACTATTGTTGGTTGATTGATTATAATATAATAATAATAATTCTGGATTTATATAGCGCCTCACGTTGACACAACCTCGAAGCGCTTAACAACAACAGAGAAGAAGAAAAAAATAATTAAGTTCAAATGATTGGTTTGATGATTATCAATAAATGTTATTATTACAATGCTTTGGTAATAGGAATCATTTCAAGGCCTGTTACTTTCCTATTCATCCCAAATCCTTTCATTTTTCTTTCCCTTTTGCTTCTTGTCTCTCTTCCTTTCCCTTCAAATGTTCCTGATCTTTACCTTTCTTGTCCTTTCTTATGTTTGATTCTTATGATTGATTGACAGATTGAGCAATTGTTTAATTGAACAATGGAATAATCGATTGACAGAATGATTTAGTGATTGGTTGGTCGATTCGTTGTTTAAGATCAATTAATCTATTGATCAACTGGTTGATTTAACGATTGGCTTAACAATTTCATTGATTGGTTGATCGACTAAAAATAGAGCGTGATGTTTGAGTGAATGATTATTTGATTGATTGATAAAACAATTGGTTGATTGGTTGGTTGATTGATTAATTGATTGATTGATTTGATTGTCTGTGTGTGGTTGGTTGGTTGTTTGATTAATTGATAGATTGGTTTGATTGTCTGTGTAACTGACTGTTTGACCGATTAACTGATTGGCACTTTACCTGAAGTCATATCACCAAAGTGTTTTGGTACATCTCTGCCAAACAAGGAAACACCTGCTACACTCAGTACAGACATTATGATGACCAAAAGAAGAGCGATATTTGTCATGTCTGGGGGAAAAGTTGAAAACGTATTATAAGGAAATGTTGTTTGTACTAAATTAAAAATTCCAAAATATGCAAATAAATATTAGAAGTGCTTATACTTTATGTATGTAAGGTATATTCGCATTTACATGAAAAGTAGAAAGAATTATAGCAACGCATTCTAATAGGCACATGTACAGGCCTATGTATAGGGCTTTGGAAGCCGTGACGAGAAGAACCACCAACAATAAAGCAAATTGAATAAAATTTGCCAAATTTAGATAGGATATATATTGAAATAATGCGAGATTTGAAAAAACAAAATGCACCAATTACCTACCTGGAACAGATTGAAATATCGTCTGCACAACTACAGAAATTCCCGCCAATGCACTAATGCTACAAGACAAATAACATGCGATGATCATGTAGTAACGTGTTATTTTTCTTCTCCATTTATCAACCCCGGTTGAAATCAATACAGATTTCTATGACTACCGTAGTTCACATAAAGATAAAGATAACGATTGTCGAAATGTCACTTCGAACAATTTTATAGGCCTATATTCGAACATATTTATAGGCAGTATATGTTTTTGTTTTTTTTTTGTTTTTTTTTTACATTTGCTTAATTCTTTAGGATTGTTTCGGAGGTTACGAAAACTACCAGACACGTTTATGTCATAAATTTTAAATTTTTACCTCGATTTAGTACGAGTAAAACTATATTATAGTACTCAAAGCTTCTGTGTCTCAACAGAAACTCTCACATCTAGGAAATTATCTACAGTGCGAGGAACAGACATTTTGTATGCAAGAATAACGAAAATGAGGATGTGACGTAATTGTTACCGTTATCATAAGTTTTTGCAAAGAAATTCCTGTTTACACAGATAAAATGTGACGTAAATTGAAACGTAAAATATGACGTAAATGTGAAGTATTTGTTATCGTTTTCCTATGGTTTTTCGAAACTTTCCAATTTTTCGCATTGTAGCTACAGTATGAATTTGATTTCGTTTGACAATAAAGTTGGATTCAATTTTTATGCCTGTTTACCTCCTGAGACTTCTGAAAGCTCTTAGAACACGCAAGATCCGTAGGATGCGGCTACTGCCCAGGAACGTCAGTGCTATGAAAAAAAACCAGAAAGTGAACATTAATGGCTTTATCTTTATTTCCAAAAAAAAAAAAAAATCAAGAGAAAAGTAACAATGAAGGAAAATACGTGAAGAGAACGAAATACGGAGAGGAGAAAGAAGTGATTGACGTCGGGTGTATTGGCCTGACAGTGTGGATGGTAATCTCAGGCTGACCTTGTCTTGTGCCACTGGCCAAGGGACGTAAACTAAGTTTGCTTTTCTCTTCCCAGAATAATTATAAATGGATGTCTGATAATATGTGAATGTTTCGGTTTGGTCTGCTGATTATTTTGCATAACATGCCTACCTGGGAGCGTAAGCAAACGATTAACATTATACATTGTGTAGCGCTTTTTTCAACGTGGAAAGTGCTGTTATAAATATCAGAAATTATTATTTTATTCAGTGTTGTTTCATTTAAAATGGCAATTTCAAAATACCATAGTACAATTCACGAAGCTTACTTGGACCCAGAAGAAGCGTCAATATGATGAAGAAGTCTAACACATTCCATCCTACTCGCCAGTAGATGAAGAAGCCATTGTACCACTTTAAAGCCAGTTCACACACAAATATAGTAAGCACAATGTTGTCGAATACAGAAAAAACATTAGCGTAGTCCCTCGACTGTAGGGATAAGATGTGAAGCATTATAACCTATAATATTCTTCATCCTTACTATCCATTTCGATTTCTATGCGTACCGTTTTTAAGAAGGGCAGGCTGACTAATAATTAGAGTGTGACGATACATGTTAGATTTCGTTAACATTTCAGATGTTTATAACATTAATTCTTAGTTAATTTTTTTCCATTCAATTTTTAAATTATATTTATTTGGCCTTACTAGTTCCTCGTTTGTCTGGAGCCCTATCAAAATAGCATTGACAACAATCACAGCGAAAATGAAAGACTTAAAGAAGTAGCTATCAACCAACTGTCCGACTAACTCCTGGGACACAAATGCCTCAACTCTGTCATCATCTTGATCCACAATGGCATTGAAATCCTCCTCAACTTCATCCCTTGCAAACAGATCCGATATCGATGCTCCTTCTTTCACCTATACTAAATGAAAACTCAGTTAAATCATGCAATGACATACCTAGGCCTACTATTATCCAGTCTTTCAACGTAATTATCCAATTGCACTTACCGCAGCGGCATCAAAAGTGAAAACTCGTGGTATTCCATCGCTGGAGGAAGAAACAATCTGTCTCTTATACACATCTAGATGTGTATAAGAGACAGAAACTATATTATAGTACTCTTCATTTCCTATCACATGCAACATTTGAAAGTCAGCCTGTGTCTGAGCTCCTTGTCTGATAAAGTAGAGCGGTGTCACAATTAAAACTGACAGTAAAATCACACGATTTGTCTAATCAGATGTCTGAAACAAACATCACTATCATCAGACACAGATCAAAAATAATCTAAATGTTGAATCTGCCAACGTTAACTTTGATAATGAATTTATTACATGATTTAGTTCAATTGCCATCGACTTTGACCAGTCTATCCTCACTACCATTGTGAAAAATATTCATGATTTTACCATTATATGCATGATATAATATCACATCCATAAAAGGGCATGATGATATCATATCTCATCCTTATATGGATAAATAACAAACATCAATGGCAAAATCTTTCGGTACACCATGTGTAAAAATATGGTTTTTGGTGTTAAACCACTGGTTGTTTCTAAACCATGACAACCAACCTGTGGTTTACCAAAACCTTATTATTTTGTTATTGTTACTCGCCATACAAACCTGTATAAGTGTAGGTAAATAAAAGTGTAAATATATCACATATCGGTAACATTTGATGGTATGTATAAGAGAGTATAAAGTCCAAGTATAAACTTTAAAAATCTGATAATGTACCGGTATATAGGCTTATTTTAATGTGTGTATTGTTTCGTTCAAAAACATAATTTAGAATATTTTAAGTTATAATGATTTTAAGCTTATGTTTCATATTTATCATTGTTTCTCCTTTACTAAAAAAATATATTTGACTTTTTTACTTACCGGTATCCATTTGAACCATAGTAAGTATAAGTGTAAAATTTGATGGTATTTATACCTTGTGACATTGTGTGCTCGGAAGTAGCAGAAGAGTTAAAGTATAAAGTCAAAGTGTAAACTAATAAAATCTGATACTGTATAATGTGTGTGTTGCGTTCAAAAATATAATTCAAAATATATGTAAGGTAATGATATTGAGCTTATGTGTTTCCATATTTATCATTAGGCTTATTTCTCCCTTTAGTATTAATTATATTTGACTTTCTTACCTATCCTTTTGGACAAGAGGCCTATCCTTCTTTCCAATAATAAAACGATTTCCTACTTTGACCTTCTCTCCAATCTGAAGAAATAAATAAATAAATAAATAAAAATAAAAAAGGCCTACCTAGCATAGGCCTACATTTATATTATAGATAGTTATACGCCAAGCCCTCCTAGCCTCATGTTGGTCCCGATTCATATCTTGGATAATAACATCAAGAAATACCTTTTTACCTTTTTAAAGCCAGTTAACCCGAGTGTTGGACGTTGATTAAAATTGGCAACAGGCTTCGGCTCATCTTCCGAAATTGTAGCATCACATTCCTTCTTAGGCAACACAGTTTCCATGACTAATATAATAGATCTAAACTTAAAATAATAGTAATCTAGGCCTATGTACAAACAAGAGTAGATCTAGTAACAATAACCCACAATAAAACAGTAAGCACCCAAAGCAATACCAACTTATGCTCACAAACTCAACTCCTTTGAAATGGCGAACAGAGTACGCACATTGGTAGAAAAGCGCGCGATAAAATAATATGGTTCTATTTAACGCGTTGCGTAAGCTGCTGAGAATGTTTTTAGAATTTAGCGTAAATTGGAATGTGCAGCAATAACAAATTCTGGTATTAAATGAGCTACTGGTTTTGTTGCTTATTTTCTAGGCGTACCTGTACCTACTTAGGCCTAGGCTATATTTTATCTCATGGTCAATTAAATATAACAATGCATCGCGCGTATCAACCGATTACTCCGGCAAATAACAAACTGCTCAAGAAAAGATGGGACCAGAGTCGCTTCGACAGGCATCGGCAAAAAGTTCAAAATGGTAATTGGTGAACTCTTTTTCCTTTGATATCTCTGTTTAGATTTGTTTTTCAGAAGATAAATCAGGTCTCAAAACAACAATTAATAGAAAACCGTGCCGTGGCGAACCTCTTGTGCCATGTATCGTATCGTTGTTATTGATTAGGCCTAGGCCTATATCGTATCCTGTCGATCATATTTATTTATTAACTTTTATACTTACTTACAATGCCATCATCAGTGGCGTAAACAGATTTATATTTTTTAAATTTTAGCTAGAGTGCCACCACTGAATCCGCCACAGATCATATAGGCCTATATTACCATATGCATAGGCCTATCACATCATCATCATATATCATATAGGCCTAATCATAACCATATTTTATCATATCTTATTATTTACCATCATGTCATCCAGACAAAATATATTTTGTTTTTGCAGCTCAAGCAGTAATAGACAACAAACCACCACAGACATACATGCATCTACACTTGAAACTGAAGAAACTACAAATGGAAGAAGAACGAATTGCTATCATCGAACGAGACAACCGAATTTTGCTGGAAAAGATGTGCCACATCATGCGGACACGCGGTCGTGTAGACAATTACAATGACTACGAACAAAAAAGGTAATACGTCTTCATAATATGTAAGAATATGCCCTGATATATATCTGTCTCTTATACACATCTAGATGTGTATAAGAGACAGGTATAAGAGAGTATAAAGTCCAAGAGAGAAGCCAGGCTGATAAAATGCCTTGCCAAAGACATTAACAAGTAGTAGGCTTCAGACTTGACCTCCCAACCTCTCCATTAGAAACTCAAAGGATTATCAGTGTGCCCATGTAGTATCTGGTTAGGATTGGAGGGTAGTATGAGATGTGTATAAGAGACAGACATAGAACAATGCCTAAATACATTCTAGAAATAATTTTTTTAAAGTTATTATAATGTTTGTAGTTATTATAATGTTTGTGGGAGCGACATAATTTTCAAAACTAATATAATACCATATTATCTTTTCCAACCTCGGTGTACACCAACCACTTCATTTTCTTCTGGTAATAGTTTAACATACAGATAATATAGCTAGTTAAAAGCAGTTTTCTATTACCTTTCACAGTCTTAATAAAACAAAACGTCAACGAGAACTACTTCGAGTCACTCACGAAAATCAAGCTATTCTAAAGAGAATCTTCTCAAAAGAAGCTCACTACAGCCACCTCAAATGGGAACACGAATGGGAGGTAAGTTTATATAAATCGTTAGTCTCACAATATACGTCATCAAAAACAAATATCAATATGAAACTGAAAGACGTAACACTGAGCCACTGTTTTTATCAATACGAAAAAGGTTACAAACGTAGTGATTTACTCTTTATAATGTTATTTATATGCTTTTTATTTGGTGTACAAGTCTAACTTTGGGAATATTCCAGTAGCGGGTGAAGTGCCGAATATTAGGCACTTTACATAACAGGACGGGGAGCCGTTGAGAACGGCAATTCGGATTAAGCGCCCTATTGTTTACTGTGGTCTTCACGCGCTGACGAGCACAAAACCACCGTCCACCCATCTTCCCGTCCTGTTGCGTAAAGTGCCTATTACACCCTATCAGTAGCCCCTCCCACTGGAAATATTCAAAGCAAAAAAAAAAAAAAATTACGCTCTAGTAGTTAAAATCACCTCATTCCACCTTGTATTGTTTTGTATGATGGTTTACAGTTAAACAAGAAGTACATGGCAAACATAGCGAAATATCCACAGACGTACACAAGTGTCTATATTCCATGGACACCAAATGATAGCTCCGCTGACAGAAAGAACAACAGGAGTGTGTTATCCACAAATACACAGGTTTGTAAATATAATAACAATCAATGATCAGTTAATTGTAATTAATTGAATGCTTAGTTATTGATGCTGTACTTTAAATTGACTTTTCTAATTGTTACTGCATTAACCATATCATTCTTTATAGTTTTATTTGTATATATTACATAACATCATCATCTACACTACCACACATTTTCATATCCTACTACTATCCACAAAAAAATGTAAATCTGGCATTATTGTCCTCTTTTATATTTCAGAGTAACGCACAGTCGTTTGTACGAAGCAGAACGATGGTTGAGACCAACTAAATTGTTGTCTTCATATACAAATAAATTATGTAATTGAAATTCACACTGTACATGAAATCATAAATGACCAAAGAATTAAAACTTATTCACTCACACAAATTTTTGTCATTAGTTTTATTTCTTCTGTCTTTTAAATGGAGAATAAAATGAAATAATTAAATCAAATACAGATAAAAGTTAAGTTTCAATGTTTTATTCAAAATCATAAACTTACAACAATACACAAGTACTAACTTTATATATATGGGCATGATGATTTTTATATCACACCCATATATGGGCATATCATTGGTATCTGTCCCATAAAACTTTACAAGTATAGCTTTGTCCACACTATATGTTTCATGTGATTTGCACATACACTGGCTTGACAGGGTTGTGCAATTTTTATCTAAAACTTGGTCTTTCCCTCAAATCATCATCCCCATGAGCAAATGGACAAGTCTCAATTGGAAGGGGACAGCCATCAGGATGGTTGCCATGGAACCAGCAATGTTTGGTCTTGAATAGTAATCCTTTATCTTGCAATCTCTTGAGCGACTGATTTGATTTGGCAGAGCGAAGATCAGATTTTGCCCAATCACGAACTTGAACAAAGTTGCCAGACACTGAATAAGAAGAAATTTGTACAATTAATTGCAAGAACATGTAAAAATCTGTAAAAAGCAAGGAGGCAAAAGCAGCACCTATTATATAAATAGTTTACCCAAAACCCAGATGGAACAAATAAGAGCAAAGGAACTAACACCATCACATCATTCACCTGAAGAACCTCTGTGTGACCGAGAACGATGATTTAATATTATTAAATCGACGTTCCGCAAACTATGGTCCGCTGCCCAAATTTGGGCCGCGAAACATTTTTGGAGGGCCGCGAAGCCGTCAGGAAATTGAAAAAAATACCAAAAAAAACAAAACAAAGAGACGTTTCATCATGGAGAAAATAGTTTTTAATAAAGCCGCTTCATTGTTACAGTGAATGTGATCACCATAGGTAGAGAGAAGCCAGGCTGATAAAATGCCTTGCCAAAGACATTAACAAGTAGTAGGCTTCAGACTTGACCTCCCAACCTCTCCATTAGAAACTCAAAGGATTATCAGTGTGCCCATGTAGTATCTGGTTAGGATTGGAGGGTAGTATGCTTGTACAGTACATTGGGTCTCTATACATATCATCAACTTGTATGCAGAAACAATGAACACATCAACCTAGCTGTGTTTTTCACAACAAAGAACACTGTCAAACCTTTGAACACTTGGTTAGCATTTTTCAGGAGTGTCTTCAGGCCTCCGCATTCTTGTTTCAACTTTTTCAAAGTATCTGAACCTAAGAACTTGGCAATAGCTGGCAGATCCAACTGGCCTAGAATAAATTGAAAGAAAGGATTATCTAATTTGCATAATATTATCCTCATAAAACTGAGTGACCATCATCATAGCCAATTGAAAGACTGATACCACAAGATGATTGATTTTTCTGCAGGCATAAAAGGATGACTGCAAGTAATTGGAAGACATCACATGAGCATTGTATAGGAAATTGTCTGTGATGAGCTAAACAAGACATGGCATGAGCAAGTTGATTACAATGTTCATTAAAGATGTCTGTGATGAGCTAAACAAGACATGGCATGAGCCAATTGATTACAATGTTCATTAAAGATGCCTGTGATGAGCTAAACAAGACATGGCATGAGCAAATTGATCACAATGTTCATTAAAGATGTCTGTGATGAGCTAAACAAGACATGGCATGAGCCAGTTGACTACAATGCTCATTAAAGATGTCTGTGATGAGCTAAACAAGACATGGCATGAGCCAGTTGACTACAATGCTCATTAAAGATGCCTGTGATGAGCTAAACAAGACATGGCATGAGCCAGTTGACTACAATGCTCATTAAAGATGTCTGTGATGAGCTACACAAGACATGGGATGAGCAATGTGATTACACTGCTCATTAAAGATGTCTGTGATGAGCTAAACAGACATAGCATGAGCAAATTGATTACACTGCTCATTAAAGATGTTTGCGATGAGCTAAAAACAAATTCTGAATTTGGCTGGTAGTCAATTTTATTATTTTTGAATCAGCAAGATCTTAAAAGCTGATAACATATTTATTATTTATTTTTATTTATTTATTTTATATATATTTTTTTTGTTGAGTCGTCGGCGACTAATTCCAGCAACCCCATCTGATGGTCTTTAGCGCCCACCGATGGGAGGGTGGATGTACATCCAGCAGCATGAAAAAAAAACAGCTGAACAAAGGACGGATGAACTCCTCGGAGCCAACGGCCAACCATGCCTTAGTTTAAAGAGGAGGTTTTTTAGTTTCATAAAATAACAAACTTTTTCAAAAATGTCAAACTCAAAGAGCTCAATCACCAAGAGCATAGACCTTTTTCGCATGATGCGCTATACAAATCCAACTATTATTATTATTATTAAAAAATTAGCTATGCAATATTTAATATGTATTTTTGAGTGTTTTCTTCCATATTGACAGAAAAATGTTGTATATCCTGCAAAGGACCTAATGGTCCACAGCCTCAGGATAACAGGGGCTGTATAAACCGTAAACCGGGGTAAACACATACATACTCGTCTCAAAATATTTACTGGGTTCTTTAAAGTACACATGAGCCAATTGTGTACACCGGGCCTACGGTTTATATCCCTTTCCGAGAAGACTTGTTCCACCACCAGAACCATTACTGACCTGTATAAAGAGCAAGCTATCCAACATTATATTGTAAAAATTACCTCCTCTCCTCCATTTATGTGTAGGAGTTGGCGTATCGCTATCTACATTCAAATCAACCCCGCCTTCTTCAAGCAGCCTAAAGGCAACTTTTGAGATGATTTCCTGGCGCAAGTCTACACTGAGTGTAGCGCAGTTGCGAACCCGCTCAACTTTATCTCTTGCTATAAAACCCTGAACCCACTTATATGAGTCTTTAGAAACATGGTTCTTGTCATTACTACGAACATCTTCTTTCTCCTCACTACACTTCATCTTCTGCGAACATCTCTGGTTATCGATTGTATCAAGCTCTCGCTTCCTTTCAGTGACAAACTCACTATCTCCAACATCATGTGATCCAGGTGTAGAACCTATTTGCATATCACACACTAATGATTGGTTAACACCTGTACTTTTATTTAAGCATGATCGTCTTTGAATGAGTTCTGTTATTTTGTTATCAATTGTAGCCTGTTCTTCTGGTTTATAAGTCCTTTGCTTCCCAACTTGACATATCTAAAAAGGAAACAAATGGTTCTGACATTTACACAGTCTATCAAATCAAATAAATGAAAGAAAGGAAAATACATACATATAGTATCACAACCACATACCATAGTATGTAAGCACTTGTTTTATACTAACAACTGAATACACAAACTCAATTATACACTCTGTTGTTTTTACAGAAACTTAAACTTTTCATAAAACATACCCTTTTAGTTGAAGGAATGCGAAGTCTATCTTCAAGTACATCAAACCCACACGTTTTTCCAATGTCTGCGACAAAGTCTAGATAAGACCTGTACTGTCCTTGACTTGACTTTTTCCGAGAAAATTTGCAATTAAAATCATGGAAACAACAGGGAAGAACAAAATACCTTGTATCAAAAGATGATCTTTGAAAAAAAATAAGAGAGAATTACAGTTAAGTAAACATCTAATCAATGAATGGACACATGAAATGTTTACATTATAAATAATGTTAAACAAGCATTGAATAATGAATATGGGGGGGGGGGTCATAGTAGTTACAATCCAAACTCATTTATTTACTTATTTATTTATTTATTACATATTCGGCACAAAAATCACAAATCATGGCCAGAGGAGTGCCAAGAGGACACCATGGGCTGGGAGCTCAACACAGGATGTGAGTATCCTCTAATCCACCTGGCCAAATGAACATCAGATTAACAATGCCTATAAAAAGTTTGATAACAAAATGAAAAGTTACAAATAAAAGTTGAACTTCAAAGTATGCTAACCTGGATGCAATAACTGGTATCCAGGGGGTCAACTCATCTGAATGGTTACCAATCAGCCAATCATATTCTGGGAATAGATTACTGTCTGATGGAGTGATTGCTGTTTCTTCTAAGCATGTCTCCTCTCCGTAAAGATCCCAAATTTTTCTTCGGCGAACATCAACTCCTTTTCCGGGATGCTAAAAAAAAATTTACCTTTATTTTCAGTAAAGAATACAGTACTTGTAAATATACGGTAGTAATTTAAGATATTGTTTATTCCATTATTATGAGACTGAAGTAATTTTATATATATTGTGAACATATGAAATTTTATACATTCTACTTAAAAAAAAAACACAATGTTTTGTCTATATGAACCATAACAGTTTAAAATTTAAAACAGCTGAATTAAGAGAACTGTGAGAGTTGGCCATCTCTGATCATCACCTTTGATCGATAGTTTCCACAGAAGCCTTTTAAGGAAAGCTATGAAAGTTATATTCCCTAAGAAAATGTCAAACAAAAAAGTGTACAAAATAACAAAAGCGGTAAAATGGTTCAAATTATTGAATCCGCCATCTGTCATGCTTTGACATCTAACCAGACTACCTGAAGATTCGCTAGCTAAACTCACGATATCGGAAGCGAAAGGACATTTTAAAAAGAAAAAAGGAGGACAAAGGCTGACTTGGATGTCAAAAATAACAAAGCAATTAAAAGAAATTTGACAACAAAAAGCAATGGATCATGAAGCCTGGTCAGAGATTGTGACAAACCTGAGGTATCAGTATGGGCTGTAAAGCCCATTCTTGCGGCAAAAGCAAGAACAGTAACTGATGCTAAATGCTAAGTATTCAGACACTGAGATGACATAGTGTCACTAGTCTCTATTATAATGGTTGGATTGCTCATCGGCCAATCATTGTACAGAAAAAAGTGAAGCCACCGACGCCATATGCAAGTACTGTACCCAAGTGATGCATCAGTTTTTGTTTGCAATTGTTTAAATTATTGTTAAAAATATTGATTCTTGCAAAACTTTTTAATAACAAATTAAATTTAACAAGGATTTTTTCACATCATCTAACCACACAAAATGCCTGTTTGTGCAGTTTACAAAAGTGTGAGCGATGTCACATTATTGGTGCCTGTCATGCCGATTCAAAAGTTTTGCGCTGTGATCGTTGTATTTATTTGTGACGTTTTAGGTCCAATATGGCATCAGTGACTTTACTAAAACCAGCCAATAAGCAATCCAGCTATTATAATCGAGATCAGTACACAGTATGTGTGAGCGATTGATAAGTTGCATGAATTTTTTTACCATCGAACACTCACCCCTTCACAGTTCAGGATGTGCACCAGTAATCCATTACCACATCCAAGATCAATGAAGGATTGTGGGTCTGATAAGCCCCGCTCATCTCTCTCATGCCGCCACAATGTTAGGATGTATGCTGCTATGGCAACGTCCTCATAAACAAACTTTAGAGGGTCTGTTACTTCTGTCCAAATCTAAGTAACAAGTTTTATTTAATTATAATTAAATAAACTTTATAAGGCCAATTATTGCAAATGTATCTAATGGTTTCTTCTATCTAATTACCTTAACAAACTTGGCACCATATTTCTCTTTTAGTTTGCCATACAATTGGCTATACTCATCCATAGCAATTAAGGATGTAAATACGTTGCCAGGGTTTGGATTGCTTTCTGTTGCCCATTTCAACAACCTGGGAAGTAAGTGATTTTTCAACCATGATATAGATGGTCTTGCAAAGCTTCCTGTAGATGGCGCCGAGTACTCTTGTCCGACAAATAACTTCAAGCTACAAGAAAATAAATCATTGAAGCGTTTTTCAAATTACATGCAAGTATGTGTGAAATAAAATGCATATGAGCAGGTAATATATTATCAAACTAACTTTTTACTGTGAATTTTTGTTGGTTGAAGTTGGGGAAACTATACCTTTCAACATCCCCTATTCAGGGGCATGTTATTAAGGGGATTTTATGGGAGTCCTGAAGTTGTCCCCTTAATAGTGGTTTTCGGTACCGTAATTAATTTTGAGTTTTAATTAAGAATGTAAACATCATAATCTCCTAATTCTGTGACAGGATACGATGTAGATTCACTGACCAATAAGGTAAAGGTATTGTAATCAGGTATTGTGGCGAGTTGATTGGCCGAGCAGTTAAGTCAGGGGCACCGTAACATTCAGCTCTAATATCGGTGCTGGTTCGAACGGCTCACTCGCCAATGGTTCCGGTGGTGGAACAAGTCTTCTTGGATAAGGACATTAAACCGTAGGCCCAGTGTACGCATTTGGCTCGTGTGCACTTTAAAGAACCCAGTACACCTAGCCTAGTACATCCTTCGAGAAGAGTAGGGGGTTACCCCGGTGTACTGGTCCATTAAGTCCCCTGTTGTTTAATGGATAGCCACTTAGAACAGTGATTAAGTTCACTTATTGGCATATCCTTGGCTCTCGTGCCTAAAGAAATGAAATGAAATGAAATAATCAACCTGGTGGTAATGAGTTACAAACTCATTACAGATATTTAATTCAGTATAATAATAATTGATAAATATACATATTACTGTAATAATAATAATAATGTTGATGATGATTATGTTTATAACTGTTAAGATTTCATATTCTAGTAGTCAGAAGAACAGGTTATTGATAAATTAGGAATGTTCTTGAAGTTGCCTTGTCTATATCTGCCAACTATGTTCATGTGTGATGATGCACGAGACAAAAAAATAATTAAAATTTGCATATAGCGCCCTCTGTGTAATAATCACGAAATAGAGCGCCCCTTTTTTTTTTTATCGCAGAGGAACTACAGATTATAGTCCACGGTTGGTATAGATTTGAAATTTATATGGCCTTTATTAACCTTTTAATGAGGAATAAACTTTTTTACAAACTTTATTGTATAATTGGTCTATTACCAGGGCCTAATTAAAGGGATGTGGTGCCTGGGGCTGTAATTGCAAGTTGACCTAAATACTCTGCGGCTAAAACATAAACAAGATTTTCAGTGACATTTTCCCTGGGGTTTAGGGTCCTATTTTTCCCCATTGGGGACTGTGGGCTTGGGCTGACGCCCCAATTGAAAAGACCCTGTGTTAATCTAGTCCTGCCTATATCATTGTACATATCTCTAATAAACATTTTTAAGATGCAAGATAATACAACGTAGGTGCAAGACGTAAAAAGTGGATGCTCACGTGACTCTTTGGCAGTTGTGTATGTCTTTACCATATCAATAAAAACTGTGACATTTTATTACCTATGTTCATTTTCATTAAACAATAACTTGTACCCAGCATGCTTAATGAGACTTTGAAAATTCCGAGGGATTGTGGGTTGAACTTCAAGTGGAATAAACACGAATGATATTGATGAGGTTGAATTATCTGAAATGATAAAACACGATTAAAAATAAAATAAATCATAGACTGATATGTTAAAATGGAAAATTAATTCACAAATTTAAATTATTTCTAATAAACATTAGCAAATTGAAGTTTAATTTTGTAGTAAGTGAAATGATATAGTGCTTTAGAGTTTGTTGTTGACTCTGATTAATACTAAAAACTAAACCATAATTATCAGGAAAAGATGAGTGCGAATCCAGAAATTGAAATAGAGGGACTTTCACATATAGATAGAAGTGTAAACCACTGAGGCTGAGGTATGAGAATTTATGATTAAGGCACCTCTAGATGGCCGGAAATGGCACTCTTTTTTCTCCACATTTTTTTTTATAACTTTGAAAAATTTTAAAGGGGGTCTGGGCCGGCTGGCCTTCCCTTGAATCCGCCACCGATTCTACTTTACCATCACACCATAAACCATAAATTTTAACTCGTACCAATAAGTATTATTTCATTGACTGGAAATTCACTCTTTCTGTTTCTTGGTAACAGTTTGCGGACACAACATTCTAGGCCTAACTGTTTATTAGCAAATGAGCTCCTTTCTCCATCCTTGTTTACTTTGAGTTCTTGCGTACTGCATGCTATGAAATTCTGATAATGTTGTTCGTATAGAGTTTGAATCTCTTCAGTCTTGGAAACAAAATTTGTCAGCAAGCTCAGGTCATCTAAAAGAAATTCTAGAACTATTGATGATGATAGTTTTGGGTTTGGAAGCTCTTTCATCCTCCATAGCACTTGAGATGTACATACTCGCCTATTCACAACATGGGGCTTTGTAAGCCAAATCTCTACAGCATTAGAATATTCATTAAGACTGCAATTGCAGAGTTCTGTTTCAATTAACTTCCATTCGTATTCAAACAAATCTAAATTCATTTTGAGACGGGTAACAATCTGAAAATGTGTAATTTCCTTTCACGGAAAAAAAAAATTCACATCTTATTGCGTTGTTGCATGCTCAGCTGCTCACCCGGAAGTAGTCGCAATGTTTATCAATAAGCAAAGAAGTGATTGATGGGAACGAATCTCATAGGGGAGAGAGAAGCGCTCTTATTCCGGGAAATTTGAAGGAAGGAGGGCCTGATTTTGGAACATTTATTTCAATTTATACCTCATTTGCCTTGTATACATCATGCATTTTAGAACAGTCAGTTTGGAATGATTCAAAGCAATGTGTTTGCCTCTTTCGGGGACGGATTGTGTGGCGTTAGCCCCATTCTTTTGGATAATTTCTCTTCCAGTTTTCGGGTCGTTTCGTGGGCCAGAAGCTGTGCTTCGATTTTCGCTGCTTCTCATCATTAACAATGTCATTTGCGGCGCAATTCTGCCAGAGATGTTGGTAAGTGTGAATAATTACTCACATTAATTTATTTGGATCAGGCAGTTATTTGCAACATGATTGTCGTAAGGCTGTATATATGACGACCTGTGAAAGTAAGTGTATGTAGGCTAGGCCTAGTACTACTACTCTTTTAGAGGGTCCCTCTGCCAGAGCCAGAGCCAGGCTGGTGGTTACTAGGCTAGCTAGGCCATAGCCTAGCCAGGCTAGATTAGCCGGTAGTAGCGTGGTGTGGACTAGTAGGCGGCTTTGCCTAGGCCACGTAGGCTACTTAGGCCTAAGTAAGTAGTATTACAGTATTATTATTGTTATTATTATTTTATTATTATTGTTATTATAATTATTAGGCCACGGGAATGAAAGTTGTAGGTTTGCGTCCACCGCCCGCATGCATGAAAAGCTAACGCACGAAAATTTTCATTATTTTGAAAAAAAATATACTTCGTTTTAAAAAACGGACTTTCTAAGTCGTAAACAGACATAAAAACGATCTATTCATCACTGATCACTCGTCGCGAACACCGAGCGAAGACAGGCCTGGCCACATCGCACCATGATCGCCGATCACTGCTGAGGTCATTTACGGGTCAAATCGATTTTTCTGACCAATAGGAAATCTCGTATGTTTAAAGAGGTCTTAAATGTAGAAAAGGATCTGTTTTATAGGCTAGTGTACATTTATGACTGTAAGCATTGTTTCTTGGGAATAAATGTAAAATTACCAATGCTGCGGCTTGTGGACAGCATTTATAAAAAAAACAATGAATAATAAAAAATGAAAAAATGTCTCATGTGTTTTCAAAATTTTTCGGACGCAAACCTACAACTTTCATTCTCGTGGCCTTAATATTATTTACAGAACTAATACTATTATTTTTATTATTATAATATAGGGCCTATATTTTTATATTGTTTGAGTTATACTAAGCACATATTTTACCATACCTTTATAAAATAATGAATATTATTATGAATATAAAGCAAAATAACATACACAAATATTACGGATTTATTCAGGTAACATTTGATTACAAACTGGCTACATCCAAAGTTGTTTTCAATTCACGACAGGAAAGTGTAAAAGTAAACTGTAGGCCTGCTATTTTAGGATGGCTACCCCAGCTTTTTTTTCTCAATAAATCTAGCACTTTAAAATTAAACAGGCGCAATAAGCCTACTGTTACTGCATTTCTGGTAAATATGTTTTGGTAAACTGTTTTTTCAGATTGGCAGCACCCAATATATTTTTCGTTAATGTAGCGCTTTGCAAAAACTTTCTTTATACCTTGTTTAGTGAACCTGTCAACTGCAAATATGATGGTTTTCGAATTAAATTTTATTTTTGGCCAATTAGCACACCTGCCGCCACAAAAAGTGGAAATTTCAGAAAAAAATAAAAGGTTTTAGTCTGCTTGAAATCTCTAAAGATAAGTTATGTATATTTCTTCCTAATTATATAAATTTGAAGCATTTAAACATCCTATTTTACATTCACTAATAAAATTTTATTTTTATTGTCTCCTCCGTCTGGCAAAACTATTTGCTAAAGAAAAACAAAATCTTGTTATTATTTTTATTCCGCCCTCCTCAGATGATCTTTAAGAAAATTAGTGTGTGAAAAAAGAAATAAAAAAGTCTCGCCTAAAAGTCAAATAATCATTTCACACACAGGAAACACCCAACTATTTTTAGCGTCTTGAATTAATCGGTATCGTATAATAAGTGCAGTCATTGAAAGTGAGCCTAAATACACCTGAGATGAATAAATTATTAAATTTTTTATGCACGATTAAATTTTTTTTTTTCAGAATGTTAAACGAATAAATGTTTTTAAACACATTTATAATATTATGTTTATTTGAATCAGTTGTGTAAATTTTTAATTAGCCTACATTAGAAATTACTACACAACAAAAGTACGTCTATATGAATAAAGAAATAATTTACGTCCGAAAATATTACGCAGATATTATATCCTCGTTATCTTTATTCAAAATTTTTATAAAAAATAAAGTCAAGTTGGCAAAATAGAGTTCCTTAGCAGCTAAAGCTGTTGGGGACACTCTTCACAAACAGCCAATGAGAAACATCAATTCAACAAATACAAACCCTAACGTTAGAATCAGATAATACGGATGAATAAGTTAGAAAATAACAGTACGAGTACATTAAACAAAAGTCATTAGGAACCATTAACAGAATAAATAAATATTGATAGATGAAAAAATATTATTATTAATATTATTAATTATCAAATGATTAAACATGTTATAAATGCGAATACGAATAATTTTATGATTTGGACAAATAATATGCATACACCAGTAATGGAAGTTTTGTACTGTATTTAAAAAAATATTTTATTCAACTTTATTTACCGAGGGTGAGCCAAGACAGCGGTAAGCTGACGATAATGATGCCCTTACATACCGTAAACCATACTTGCAATCACAAAAGCTATACAGAAAAATATAAAAAGAGAGTACTATACAACTAAAAGTATATGTTTTGGTCTGACTTGTTGTCTGGGCCAATTTGGTTTTGGTCACAGTTATATTCTGGGCTGAGTTGGTCTTGGTCAGAGTTGTCGTCTGGGCTGATTAAAAACCCTATGTTTGCTGCCCACCAAGCAACATTGGCTAAAAAAAACCTTGTTTTTTTACGACCTAACACTGATCATAATGTAAAAAGTAAGAATAAAACTTAAAATAAAGTGCTTGTTGTGGCAGTGCTTGGAGGTTTTGGAAGCTTACTGGAAACATCAATTTTTAGATGTGGCCTTCTGTGTTAAATCACAAATTCACTTTGGCCCTCCAACCGATTTTTATGCCTACCCCTGAGCTAGGGCCTGCCTAGGTAATGCCATTGGAGCCTACAGTAGGCCTAGAGAGAACATGGGCCTATGCAAACTGGGCCTAGGCCTACCGTAGGTATTTCTAGCATAGGCCTATTTATTTGTAAAGTGTAAGTATGGTGATGAGGCAAGAGAATATGAGTCAATGCACTTCGACTTTCGCCATAAATCCTAATGATAACCAGGAAGTTAGCATCATGACAATCAATTTTTATCTTGTAATGTTGAAAGTTAATACTATTCATTTTTAAAGAATTATTAACTTACAGTAGCTCATACGCATAAACTGGTGAGCTACATGCAAGGCCTACTGTGCTGTGTGTGTGTGCTGAAACATGGAAATCCTTTCAAACCTTTTTGTCACTGGTTCAATTTCAGTCACTGCTCTCCTGTTTAAGCTAAAGGGCTGAAATACAAATTACAATAGCACACCGTCTTTTGGATGAGACTTTTAGCCATTGGTCCCATGTGCAATATGGCACATTTGCACATGGACACCCCCGGACCCATCCCCCACCCCCGTCGACCAACGCCACGACTAAGTCATCAGATCAAAAATAAAATAATAATTTGCTTATTAAAATAACGTTATTTTGATTGCCAATCCCTTGTATTATGGTCTAAAAGCACAGTTTGGCCGTCTATACCATATTAAGCTCTGAAAAATTCTCCCAGTGAAGCCGACAAGGGAATATTTTCATTGCAGGACTCAAACTGAAGCTTTAGTTGAAGAATGGAGATAAAAAGAAAATTGTATTCAACTTTAACTCTGAGAGTGTCATTTCCTGCCATATATACAGTAGTTGGCATAATCATAAATTGTCTTACTTCAGCCCCAATCATCAGGGAGTCTGTACCCTTCATCTGTAAAGTTCCCTCCCTAGCCTGTTATTTAACATTCCTGGATCCATGGACATTTATACGGGAATTGACTTCTCTGCAAAGTACTCTTGTTCTTGGGTTTCACACAGTAACACATTTTGACAGTAATTATGTTTTGTAGTTCCACATTTACAGTGAAATTAAGGGGAATTTATTTGAGTATACATATCCATTTTACACCAAAAACAATAAACACCTCCCTTGAATAATGCTCCACCCGCGCACCTCCCCCCATTATCCTCAAAAAACCCCTTCTCAACAATAAACGCCCTGGGGAGTTTTATTCAAATAACAGTATTTATTATTTTTTTATATTTTAAGGTGCCAATTATGCCATTTCTCAAGTCTGCCTTGTTTTTTTTGCTGATCTCTCTTCCAATAAACTTGGTGCCATTTGTTGTGGTGTGGGTGTACGACAAGCTCATATGGCTGTCTGAGCCAGCACTACTCACTCTAGAGGCAGTGCAAATTGTCAGAGTTACCACCAACCTTAGTCAACGACTTGTTCAAGGTATTCAAGACCAGCCATTTCTGATGAAGGTAATTGGCCAACTCTTTTTTTTCTGTTTATAAGGTTTTTATAGTACACATATTCATTTCAGAAAGAGGCGCTATATAAAAATATTTTATTAAATAATTTTATAATAATTGCCTTTGAGAACTCGTAATTACTGTATTACAACGTCCCCTCAAAACCCTTCTCAACAATAAATGTCCAGGTGTTTATTCTGTTGATCAACTGGTCTAAAATAAACTGAGCATAATGTGTGATAAAACAATGAATAATTTTTATTACCTTAAAGTCATATTACAGAAAATAAGGTTATATGTATTTATACCAAAACTGTCATCTACAATATTCTTCAATTGCTTTTTGTCTTGCAGTCTGCTATTCTTGTTGGTAGTGGATTTTGCTATTTACTATCGATACATATAATTATTTTTCTGTTTTCATCTGGGTCAACTACACAGAAATGGTAAGAAACATTACAGTATTGGTAAGAATAAGATTGATAAGCAAAGCCGAGTTTCCATAAAGTCACTGCACTGTTGCTATAGCAATGACTACACTACATAGCAGCAGTCTGCAACGCAATCAGGAAGGCACACCAGCACACCAGTGGACCTTTCTGTCAATCAAACTTAACTGACCAATCAGAACAGAGCCAGGAATAAGCATGTGTGCTACAAACACACAATTTGTTCGACAAACGCACATGTGTGCGTCGCTTGCGTATACTTTTACACTGTCGTTTGTGGGACCTTGGCAATGATATCCAAGGGGCAAGGTTTAGTGGGAAGATCTATTTGTTTGTTACAAATCATTGAAGTGAGGTTTAATTTAACCTTCCCGACTTGTCAGTAATGAAGCGTATCCACTGATCAATCATCTACCAAGATTAAATACTAAAACTCATAAAATTATCACACTTGATTTTCTCACACAATGATATTGAGTTTCAATAAAAAGTTACCAAATATCAATTAAATACTTTTACGTTATTTGTATGACAAAAGCATCAGGAATTTTAAATATGTTTATTAAAGAGAGACCATAGTTTATCTATTTTATTTTTGTATATAAATATTTATACTATATTACAGATTAATGTAATAAACTAATGTAGTGCAGTTGTTTTTTTTTTTCTTGTGAGAAAAAATCCTAGGATCTGACAGGATTTGAACTCAGAACCCTGGGATTGGACAGTGAGCATCTAACCACCGAGCTATTCATCGCCACCTTATAATTTATCATTGGTTTAATTTTATTACAGGCTCATCGGTGTATTGATTATAATTGCTGTTGTTATTCTGGTTGCTACATTATTAACAGAAGAAGGTAAAGTAGTATTCCTAATCTTTTTTTTTTAAGAAACTGAGGTACATTGTTATTGTTGCTGTGCATGTATTTGTTGAAAATTATTACTAATTGTTATTTTTTTACAGTTTAGCTAACACATTGTAAATGACCCTGCTGATTTCCAAGAGACTCCCAATTGCGACCCCAGCCTTTATTTTTAAAGTGGTTTAGTAATTAATAAAGTAATAACAGAGTATTTAAAAAATACTGTATTTATTTGAATAAACTTCCTCTGAATTTAAGCCTCCACCCCCCCCCCCCTCGAATAAGCTTCGCCTGTAGAGCCTCGATTTGAATAAACACCTCCCTAGAAGAAATGCCCTGAGGAGTGTGTTTTTCCCTCCAATGAACAACCCCTAAATGACTGTAAACAAATCTAATGGAAGTAACATCCGAGTTTGAATTTCCCCACGCACCAACAGCAGTTGCTGTAGAAAGGGCCTTCCACTGCTATTGTAAATCCCACTCGACAGCAACCTTTTTGCTGTCGAGTTGCCTGATCCAGGCCCAGCAATGGATTATACAATTGCATTTATATAATAGGCCTACAGTACAATTTACCAAGCTTGTTGCTGTAGAAGAAAAATAAATTGCTGTAGTAAAGCCACAGCCCACAGCAGTTATTTGCTGATGGAGCATTTTGAGGCAAATCAAACCCTCAACATCATTCTCAGCACATTCTATTAATGTTCTACTCCAGCATTACATTTTTTCTGACCTGGTTGGGATCAAAAAGTCTTTTTTTATCACACAGTAACACATTTTGACAGTAATTAAACAGTAGTTTCACATTTGCATTGAAATTAAGGGGTGTTTATCTGAGTATAATGTATCCATTTTACATAAAAAAATAAACGTCTCTCTCAAATAGATTCCTCTCTTGAATAAATGAAATATATGATACTGGATATAAAATTCAAGGCAAAACTAAATATGGAACTCAGAAATTATGGTAGATTTGAAATGGCATATTAAATGCTGGGAATGTCATAAATTCGAAGCTGGTTTATATATCATTTGGGAGTTCATTCCATTAGTAGAGCGATATCAAAATGTTGTTTTACCTTGCATATTATTCCGAGTTTTATTGTTCTCCGACTAAGTGTATATTATGAATGTAGGCAGTAGACACTGATTATTAATATTAATGTTTTCTTGGTAAATGTACAGGAGCATTCACATTTAAAAAACATAATATTGAGTAATTGCTCTAAACATCACATATGTATAGTACTGCCACCTTGAAGTCAGAGGTCAGCTTTGTCTTGAAACATATTAACAGCTCTCAAGTGAAAAGTAGAAGAACGAACATGTTTCTTGCCAATACTAACACATAAGTAATACCATTTCTGTATTATTCATTGTATAGCTTTTAAATTGTCTGGTAAATCAATTTACAAATTGATATAGTAAAAATCTGTAAATCATTTTAAGACTAAAATGTTTCAATCTGTATCAGATTGGAACTGATGATAACTTGATATTTTAAATGCGAAACGCAGCATTTTCATGTTTATGTGTTTTTCCTATATTTCATGATTTTAGCACAGAGACAAATTACCAGAGGTATTGTATCTGTGCCCAACCTCATAACACTGTAAATTAAATGAAGTGTGCATTAACGAAGCATATGAACACCACATGCCTCCCACTCATCAATAGACTTCAAATAACAATTAATCCAATTACTGGTTAATATAGTACACTTCACTTCACCTTGTGTCTGCTTTTCTGGGTTCAAACTACTGAACTATTTCTAATGTCTAAAACACCATAATGTTGTTTGTAGATACATATGATGTACAAGAAATTTATATTCGTAAGCTGTTTCATGTTAATTTGATTAACATTAGAAATTTGGGGCTTGCCATGCCAAAACAAACATCAGTGACCAGAAATAGAATATTGACTTTTTTTAATATATTCATATTCTTGACATTATAAGCTTTAAAATGATAGGTCATTTACTGAAATCAACTTAGAATTGCCAAAGTTACTAGTAAAAGTATTAGGGCTTCTCTGTATTAAAAACTGCCTCATTCTTATGCTAATTACTCAGTCTAACATTTAGCCACAGTGCGCTGGTTTTGGGATTATTTATATCATTTATGAAATAAAAAAATATTTATGAAATAAACAAATATTTTGAGTCAGATGCTGAAATAATGAATATTCTTCAAATAATTTAATTAGGTTTCCAAATAGTGAAGAAGGTTCATGAATTGAAACCAATGAATAAATGCATACTTGGGGCTTGCCATTTTTTGTTTAGTAAGTTTGTGTATACATATTCATGATGAGATTTTATTTACATTAAAGACATTCATGAACAATATAGTAGGTTGATTTATGTAAAAAATATATAATTATAAAAATAGGCATGGAACAAATTTATCTCAAAAACAATAAAGCTATTCTGTCCATTACTATTTTGAATCATTTGTCGTATTTATCTTTTTTTAACATTTTATCATGAGAGTCGTCCATGATTGTTGGCACCTTCCGGGGAAGTACACTGTCAGGGATGTCTGATTGTGCACAGTATTATTGCCGGGAGGTGCCATCAATTGTGGTCGATCCCAAATTAAATTAAAATGTTTTGCTCTTTCCATGTATCCTGTGTTTTTTGTATGTTTGGTATTCAAACTGACAAGCAACTGCTTCTTTTGATGCCTTTATGATGTAAATGTAATATGTAAATTGTGAATAAATGTGACATGTGGCAAGGACAAGCCAAACCAGTCACTCATCGCAAAAATCGATTTTGAGTTATTAATACAGTGTTAGAGAGTAAAATAATAGCTATAAAATGGTAAAAATATCATTCAAATCGGACATTTCCTTATGAAGTTATAAGCGTTTAACCACACAGCTGTTTAAAGAACAATATATGAGAAATCAGCCTTCAAAGTTTATGATTTCAGGCATTTTTCATGTAGAAACTATCTTTAAATCTTTAAAAAGTGTTGTTTTAATATTGAAAATGAGGAAAATAACAGCATAGAATGATGTGTAGATATATAAAGGTTAGTTTAGTGCAATAAAATGGATTTTTAAATTTGACATTCCAGCATGTTTTGGCCATTTTCTCTGAAACACGATTTGCGATAAGTGACTGGTTTGGCTTGTCTTTGCCACATATAATAAAACTATCAGTAATTCTACCAACAAATGTTTTTATCCCCACTTATATTTGCTAGGTGTGATAACTGATGCAGCAGTCATTACATTAGCTATGTGCCTTGCTATGTGGGTTATGCGTCAGGAGATGTACTTAGTAAAGTACCCGGTAACAGAACCAAATCAATGGTACAGGTAAGAAAAAAACACTGTGTTCGCAACCCAAAACAACGCAGGTACTAACCAAGTTTAATTCAGTGATTGAGCCCTTGTTTATCCCTACCGAAAAAGTCAATGTAGTGCTTAATTGAAACACAGTTGCCGCCACATTGCATTCATACTCCGATAGTAATTGTAATCGTAAATGGCTTAACCATCGAATCAAAATTTTTTTTGCCTCAATGGTAAAATACAGTATAGTACAGATTAAAAATCAATAAATAAGTTATTTATCTGTATTAGTAATCCCTAATAAAGTCCAGAGGCAACAAAGAGAGCAAGATACCATTAAAAATGTCTACCGGGGCATACAACAAAAAATAAAAACTGGAATAAATCATAAAGGAATACTAATGTTCTTGAACAAATAAATGAATGAATATATGGATGTATTGATGAATAGATAAATGAATGATTGGATGTATGTACATACGTACATATATACTGTACGTACAAATGATGAATGAAATGATAGGTGGACTGATTAGTAATTGAACGATTGAAATGATTACAGTAAGGACATGAATTTTAGTGTTTTTCATGTGGTTTTGTATATATATATATATATTCTATATATAAGCTTTTACATATGCCTGGCGATTTTAAAGAATTTTGGGTTGAGTGCACTCTTTTAACTTCTGTTTGGTTTCAAATGAATTTATGTTATTTTTAGTGGACAATAAAAGCTATCTTGAATCTTGAATGAATGATTGATAAATAAATAAATTTTAATAACGGGCATAGACAGAATTTCAAAGAAGTGAACCAAATTACTGTCAAAAAGATTACTTTTGCTGGTAGAATTTAGTGATATTCTAAGGATGCAAATATTGTAAATCTGTATAATGCCAGATTACAATAGACTGTACAGTATATCAATTGTAGTCATACTACACAAGGCATGAGAAGTCAATAGAAATTAATGAAAGTAATTTAATATAATACCCACAGCCTTGAGTGACTTAGTTGCTGTAATTTTCTTCTTGTCTAATTTAGATGTTGTTGCTGATGATCATGTTTGCCATTTGACATTTATCTAGTACTCAGTGCAGAAAGTCTGAAAGCAATTCACATTATTAATCTGGTCATTAGGAACATAGAAAAACATACATCCACAGTGTGTAATTTACCCCCCACTCCTCGGGGCACGTCATTAGGAACATAGAAAAACATACATCCACAGCGTGCAACCTCCCCCCCCTCCTAGGGGGGGGGGGAATACTCTATATTCTAAGACATGCAATGAATATTCATCATCCCAAACAATATAGAACATTCTCATCCTCTACTGTGTACGCCTCAGCAGAGCGAGACAAGAGAGAGAGAGAGACCCACACACATACAGCAACATAGCTACAGTACACTAACGCCAGGGGAAATAGAAAGTATGAGATTTGACCTATGACCTCTTTGTTCAAAGAATTCTTACTTGTGTTTCTAGTATCTTTGATAGGAGTAAATATGTTAATAGTTGAGTATGCTATTGATTGTGAATATTTCAATGCTGAAATTCGTAAGGCATTTAGGAATGAGCCGATAAACATTCGTAAATTCAAGTTTTCAATTTTTTTCAGGACGGCCACAGAAGAAGCTTCCTTCATACAAGTGCTCTACACAATTTTAACGCAACAAATTAGTAAGTAATGTCAATCCTATATATTTAAATATCTCAAATCATTTTTTATCCTCTAGTATCAAGTTGTAATATGCTTTAATAGAAAGCAAATACAAAGCTGAAAATTTGATAAAATAAAATGAAAATATTCACAGTAATAGCCCATGAGATATATAATTTAGAGGTTAATATTTGAAAAAAAATATTTATAAATACTCTACATACTAATAATAATAATAAATAAATAAAATATAGACCACATGTCTGTTTATGTATACATGGCTTAAAGGATTTTTAGTGACGCCATAATGGCGCCACCTGTTACATTTTTTTTGCATTCCACTCAAATTATTTATTTGTCAATGTCAATAAATTTTCTTTCTCGGTTTAGGTTTTGGTAAAACATTTCGTTTTATTTTTCACCTTCCATTGAAGATCTTCAAAATAAGTTTCGCTAAACAATGTATAAAAAAAGGCTTGCATAGGTTTGTCAACTTATTAATGTTTATGTTTTTTTGAATAGATAAGGCTACACAAGCAGTACAGTTTTTACGAAATATGTTCAGTGCTTCATTTTTATTGTTGATTGTTCTGCGAGTAAGCAGTGTCCTAAGCACGGTGTGGTATATGTCAAAAAGAAATGCTCAGGTAGGTCTTCAAGTTTACCATTAATGCAGCAGGATATACCGTAGTTCCTTGGGTTTAAGCCCATCACAGGTATAAAAGTCCACCCCAAAATTAGCCCAATTCTGTGTTCAATTGGGGGTAGGGGGCTTATACCAGTGGTGGATTGAAGATTCTTGGGGCTTAACGTTGTCCATCATTTGGGGGTTGGGGAGAGTCTTGACAATTCTTAGGACTAGCGGAGAAATTTTTGATGTTTTTTAACATATTCCCAACAAATCAAATCTGTGGCTGACAGAAGCTTATGGACCTATTGTACAATCATTGATTATAGTTATATCAAAATTTTTTATCAAAGGTCTTTTTTTATTTGTCTGTAACATAAATCAGTTTCTTAACATTGTGTATCACTTTGAAGGCTTCATGGACGATCCCAGAAATGTATTTATGATCAAGAAAACTTTCATACTTCTAACTGATTATTAGTTGTTAAAAAACTGCTCCAGAGGTTCAGAAACAGCCCCCAACCTTCCCCAATCCAGGGGTTTTTTTTTAAAGTACAGTTTTAAATTGAGCAGTTTAGTACAACCAAGACAATTCTTTACTCTACCAAATGGGGCTTGCCATGTCAAAACCAGCATCAGCAATAAAATCATGAAAATTTACTTTTTAATCTTCATATTCTCCATATCCAAATTTTAAATTTTTGAAATGATAGGTCATTTACTGCAATTGACTTACTACTGCTAAAGTTAAAAGTAAAAGTATTACTACTGTACTGTAGTAAAGCATACAGTACTACCACATTCTATACGCTAATTACTCAATTTAACAATTAACATCTCGAAGAGATTTGATTGACAGATAAACCGACTAATCAGCGAGTGTCATTTAGTCATGTGATCAAAAACTTTTTCTCGGACATTTTAATTTCCTTAGACAGCTGGTTGTCAACACGAAACATACGTGAGCCTAGGCCTACTTGTCTATGCTTGGTTATTAAATACCCGGATTTACACGAGCAGTGTGCGTCAGTGATTTGGACTTTACCGACAACGGGGTTGACTGAATGCTGCTTTTCCCTCTTCCTTTGGGAGCGAAATACAGAGGCTTTTACAACAATTTCCCCGCCCGTTCCATGAAATAGATTAACACTATGAATATATGATTCATTTGCATACCGCCTACCCTGAATTCTCTTTCTTAAAGAAGGTTGATAGCAAAGCAAATGTTCACCAACTCGGTAAGTCTGGCCGCCATTGTCTAAGGTTTTCGTGACTTTGTGGGCGGGGCTTCGTGTCCTTGTCGGCGTGTCAATTTGTGACAGTAAGCTGTTTTTGAGATGGCAAGCCTCAAATTGTCTGGGGTGTGTTTTTTTTTATGTGTACGTTGGCAATTTACACAGAACCAACGGCTCATATGTCTCCTCAATGCACTATTCAGAGCTATATTCAGAGAGAGTGCAACTTGATAAATTAGAACCAAGAATCTCCATATTTTTTTTATAAACTAAGTGTTTTAAGAGGCTAGCTAAAACCGGGCGTGGACTGCATCATACGACTATTGGCCAACAAATCTAACTCTACTCTGTGAGCGCTGGACAAGGCAACACCGTCTACTAACTGTTGGGAGCAGTCTGAGAGGATCGTCATTAAAAACAATCCACTTAAAATTCTGAACAATGTACACAATCACCAATTGTGTGCGCTTGGTAGCGACAGTCGGCGTAGTATGTGCCCGACTTAAAATTCTGAACAATTTACGCAATCACCAATTGTGTGCGCTTGGTAGCGACTGTCAACGTAGTATGTGCCGACTTAAAATTCTGAACAATGTAGACAATCACCAATTGTGTGCGCTTGGTAGCGACAGTCGGCGTAGTATGTGCCCGACTTAAAATTCTGAACAATTTATGCAATCACCAATTGTGTGCGCTTATTAGTGACAGTCGGCGTAGTATGTGCCCGAATTAAAATTCTGAACAATCACCAATTATGTACCCATGTACCATAGAGGTATTATAGTAAACTAATACTGTAGTATTATAGTTCACTATATCTCTATGCATATACATAGCAATCGTTGGCCAGCATGTATGACCTCTGACCTTTACAGCTAATACTTAACCATGTAGATTACCATCTCATATTTGCCATCACCATAAAACTTTAAATGCCAGGCACATGTTAATGTCATTGAGATGCCTATGTAGTGCATTTAAGGGTCAATGACTGTGTGAAGCCATAAATAAGAGGATACATTACATCACAAACATTTTTTAGGCTTAGTATATAGAGCACTGGATAATGCACTCCGCTAAATGTGCATATCCACATGTGGGACTCTACTTAATTAAACATTGCCTAATCGCTGCTTGATGTCTGCGGTCTTCCAAGCTGTTTTATCAAGAGCACCACTTGATCCTTCTGTCTGTGTCCTTCCTGTCTTAATATTTTTTCATAATTACCAAATTGCAAGCAACACCCTGATTCTTTCACAATATTCATTGTCCGAAACTCTGATTCTTTCACATTATTCATTGTCAGGCCTACTTAAAGAATATGGATTGTACTCAAGGACATAAAAAGTGATAGCACAGGTGGTCTTAACAACATGCATGCTTCCTTCTGTGCTAGATAATTAATAATCGAAATATTTCATCTGCTTCCTTGATGACTTTTCTATTAATACTGCAATAATTAACCAGTATTAATGAATGCATAATGTAAAATCTGATATCTCAAAGATTCGTAGGCCTAGCAGTTAAACCAAAATATATTATGTAATTTGACTTGAGCTATAAAAATTGTCACTGATTTTAGATGGGTTTTTTTCTTCTTCTGTATGTTGGTTGGGATTTTTGATATGTATATGATTTTTCATTGATAGGCTATGCTCGATACGATTTTTATCCAGTATGTGAGCCCCGTTTTCTACCATTGTTTTTATTACATACTGTATTACCACAGTGCTATGTAGCAACATTGATTCTATTCATATTTGATATGTACAAGATTATGATCATTATCAGCATCCTCATAAACATATTATCTTCATTATCATCACCAGCATCATCATCAGAATAATTATCAGCATTATGATCATCATCAGCATCCTCATTATCAACATATGTGGCAAAGACAAGCCAAACCAGTCACTCGTCGCAAATCGTGTTTCAGAGAAAATGGCCAAAACATGCTGGAATGTCAAATTAAAAAAAAATCTATTTTATTGCACTAAACTAACCTTTATATGTCTACACATCATTCTATGCTGTTATTTTCGACATTTTCAATGTTAAAACAATATTTTTTAAGGATTTAAAGATAGTTTCTGCATGAGAAATGCCTGAATCATAAACTTTGACGGTTAATTTCTCATATATTGTTCTTTAAACAGCTGTGTGGTTAAACGCTTGTAACTTCATAAAGAAATGTCCGATTTGAATGATATTTTTACCATTTTATAGCTATTATTTTACTCTCTAACACTGTATTAATAACTCAAAATCGATTTCTGCGACGAGTGACTGGTTTGGCTTGTCCTTGCCACATATTATGATCACCAGCATCATCATCATCATCATCAGTAGCATCATCATCATCATCATCAGTAGCATCATCATCAGTAGCATCATCATCAGTAGCATCATCATCATCATCAGTAGTATCATCATCATCATCATTTATAAGTTTCATTCATAAGATTATTATTATTATTATTATTATTATTATTATTGTTATTATTATTATTATTATTATGTTTACCATAGGTGTACATTTATATACTGGTTATTAATGAGAGCAAAATTGTATGCTCTTAACATTGAATTTTATATAAAATAGAATATTTTAAAATTCAGTTTAGATAAGATATATTTTTTATTATACACAACCAATTACATTCAGTTGACATAAATTCCTTAATACTCAATTGTAAAAAAATACATTGACATTCCCAAACATAACTTGCACTATAAAAACACATCATATAATACCATAATAATATATTCCATTAATATATATATTTACTATGTTTTTCCCAAAGCTACTAATCTTCCCAGAATGCCAACAATTTAATATCAAAATTTGATGATAAATATGAGATGTTAATAACAAGTTAATGTATGTCAGTCTTGTAGTCATGTTAATCAGAACACCACATATATAGTCATTAAACAACACATGTGCTTGTCAAGGGATGACGAAAGTACTTACGAGATATTGATGTGTTTTAGTTTACACGTACTGTTTACCGCAGTCTGATGGCGTGCATCTATTCATTATCGTAACTTTAATACCAACTGTTATTACGGAAAATATGGATTGATGATTGTCAGTGGTTTAGTGGAAAGTGATTATATAGTTTGAGCTTTCACCAATCAATAATGGGTGAAATAACAGCATCTAGGTTAAAGGTAATAAGCTTTAGAAAATTTGCTATTGCAATTTATCAATCATGATCACAATCCCTTATCTTCTTTGATTCAGCTTATATTTTTGAAGAACTAATAAAATGTTATAAGTAATTCACACAGGAGGCATAAAAAAGTGCTGTTACAGGAGTTCCAAGTCCCCTGGAACTCACAGGAGGCTCCCGAAAATTGGGAAGGCCTCCTGCACTTAAGCAAGCAAGCAAGAATCTCCCGGAAATTAACCCATATCCTTCAAATTCATAATATTTGCCTGTTTTCACTGCTTTAAGTCATTGTCAATGTATCACAATGTGCAGCAAAATAAAATAAAATGTTATGAAGCTCATTAACCAGATCAGTGACAGATTCAAGAGGGAAGCGCACATCCCTATTTTTTTCTAAGTAAAAAAAAAATGGAGAGAAAGAGACAATCATATTCAAATTTAATCCTGAGAACGCCATTTCCGGTCATCTGTCATAATGTTCTACCTCGGCCCCAATCATGGTGGGGATGAGCTGGTGTAGACCCTACATGATCCCCTCCCTGCTTCCCCTATTGCGAACTCTTGGAGTTTGTAACTGCATGTCCCAATGGGAGCAAAGTGGGCCTAGTCCGGAGTTGTTCAAAATACATCGGAAATGATCCGGGGTGGGGGGTGAATCCCCTAAAAGATTGACTATTTATCAAATTATGTAGCAATTACAGTACCTATAATTTATTTCTCCCTGACTAATTTTCATTTAAAGGATTTTCTTCAACAACAACAATTTACATTCTAGCCAGTGACTAAATTGAGTAAAATTTCACAAAGAAATTTGCGCAATAAAAAGCGAGAAAAAAAACACCAAAAACTAGCCAATCAAGTATAAAAAAGACACCTAAAGCAATTGAATTACAAAAAAAAAATTGTGGCTTTTCTCCCTGATGGGATGAGTGGGGAAGCTCTCCCCGATGGGGTTTCCTTCCGCTCCCGAAATTGACTTCTTCCAACTTGGGACCCCTGTACCTATCTTATCTAAAAATAATTAGTATTCACTGCAGGGTTCCCAATTTGGAAGAAGTCATTTCCGGAAGATTTGTTTAAATGAGCTTTCTTTAGCACATCCAATTTTGTATTTGTTACTTATGGCTATACCAATCGACACAGGACTTCAGTGAGACAAATGATGTTAAAGGAGTAATACAGTAGTAAAAACATGCAGATTCCATGAAATTGCAGGAGATTTGTTATTTTCCGGGAGATTGTTCTCCAGTTGCGGGAGTGGCGTTCCCAATTTCAAGGACACTTGCGCGTCTCGGGAGATCTCGCTGTTCATCAATATTAGTTTGAGTTGGATACATGTATTATCTTGTTAATCTCTTCTTTTCTTAACCTACTATATTTCTCCATTATAAATTGGCTCATAAATCACAATTTTAAATTATAATTTCTTTAAGAAAGATGCTTTATAGTTAAGAACAACAATCAAACATATTTATACATGTTGAGCAATATTGTTTCTGGTTTTACTCGAACAACATCATCAAAATTTGACATAGCAGGATTACGCTTAATTGCGTCAATTGTACAATAAAACTAATATAATATAAAGAATAGAATCTAAAAAAATGAGAAAATTAGCAACAATCAATAAAAAGGGATGATCATTACAGTAAACATTAAAATTATTTAAAAAAATGTGATATTTTTTTCCAAGAGGTGTGAAATTTTGTTGCTGTTATTGAAAGACATTTAATCAAAAATTGTAGGTAATAATTAGCATAATAACCTGATCGTATATTTTTCATTGGCTCATATTACAGATTCATCCTAAAACAAGCTTTAAAATGATCTTTATCCTGTGACTGGCAGGTTTGAAGTTGTATAATGTAATTTGAATTATGTATGTAATAATTGACATATCATACAGGCTCAATCAATCAACACAGTTACACACTTTCTAAAAACTCACCTTTTCAAATTATGTTATCTTTAGTAAATCAGATTAATTTTTTAAATGTGAAGGACATAGAGGCTTTAAGCACTATATGCTGTCATAATAACAAGTAATTTATTATCATAATTTTTATTCGCAGTATGTAATATAATTGTAAAATTTAAAAATTGTCCATGTCTTTCATTTCAGGATGTTTACCTTAATGAAGATTCTTCACGTTTTTTCAAGTGGAATGCACCAACGGCACTTAAGCTCGCTTTTATTTTCGTCTACACGCAGCTTGTTGTCTACAACGTGAAAAGGTCGACAGGTTTTATTGGCTACAGTCGCCGATATATTGACGTGTTCACCAAAGATGTATTCCATGAGGTGGGCTTTTGTCGGTTATTACAGCTTGGCGTTCTCTCGTTAACCTACTTGTGGCGTCTGTATCAGGCCGATCATTTGAATTATGATTATTATTAAGAAGTTCATAATTATTATTTTGAAAATATTTGATTTCAATATATATTTTTCTAATTTTTATCATTTTTTCTTTAGCGTACAAATTATATGCTAATGTGGAAAGGGTTGTAGTGTAAGTTGGCTTCACGGCAGATAGAAAACCTTGTTAAATTATCACTCTAGCCTACATCATCATTTGATTATAATGTTGACAAAGAAATGCTTACAATACGATTTTGCTACCTTATGATTGGTTGAAAACAACATCCATAAAAAGGAAGTGGCTATTGCTACACCAGTCAATTACTAATTCTTATTGAATGTTGCTTCGCTAATCCAATTCATACATACAATAACATCCAATCAGATTAGAAATTGGTTGAAGACTGGTGTAACAATAGCTACTTAAAAAAAAACATGGATGAACTTTAATTACTTTATTTTTTTAATAATCCAACTGTACATATATTCTATATATAAATACTGTATACAAGAAAAAAATGATAAGACTGTTCATTATAAATTCCCTTCAAGGATTTCAAAATATGTAGTAATCAAGGGTTCCAGCCATCTCAAATCGAGATCCATCACATAAATTTGTTAGCTATTCCATTACACAGCATACATTGGTTACACCAAGAATTTACACACATAGAAATATGCAACCAAAAATTTAATTTAATAAATTTGTATAAGACTACATATGTAGAGATATTTCTTTCATGTAATACTCATTATTCTGAAAAGTCTTAACTCATATAGGTACAAAAAGTGTAAAAGTATATCATACTATACGCTCATTTGCATTAAACAGTTAATATTAGTTTATATGAATTGTTATTCATTAAAAATAATATCAATATTTTGGCAGATTATTATCTTGCATACTGCCTTTATGCATGCTACACAAATGTTTAAAAAATATCAGATTTAATAGTCATGAAATGGCAGTTTATAAAATAGAATGATTTGTTAAAATGAGATAATGTAAGTGATTTCTGCAGTGCTTTATAACTTCTGTAAATATTTTTTGTTAAAGAAAAAAAGATTTATTATATAAACAAAATATATGGAACTCCAGTACTGATGGCATCACCTCAAATATCATTTCAAATTGCTCCTCATTCTTGTCGTTATTTTAATAACGAAGGTTAATTGAATAATGATGATGATTGTGAAGTACTTCAGGCACAAACCTCAGTCTTGTAAAGGCATTTACATCTTTCATCTGTTGTTGCCATGACATTGGTTGCTATGGAATGTTATTATAGTTAATAAAGCTGAATGCCTATTTGCTAATTGGAACTGACAACTGACCAATCATTCTGTTGATAATGAAGTAAAGTAGAGCTTTTTCCAGCCAACACTTTACTGTATAACTAAGATTGTTTATATTTGTATATTGGTATTAAAACTTGTAAATTATTATAATTTCAAATAATTATTTATTTTTATTAAATTGACATTCAGTGTTACAGACAGGGTATTTATAAAGGTATAGGTTTAATTATGTAAGAAAATCTGTAGAATGGTAAAGATGCTTTTTCCAATCCCATGGTCCTCGGTTCAGTTCCCTTGTGACACCATTTCCTTTTCTCATGACTCAAAACTACTCCACTAGTACTACTACTACTACTCATTATGATGCTTGCTTTGTAGACCACCATTGCTTGTTGTTATACGATACAATATATGTGACCGGGCTCAGGCAAAACCCACCGCTTGTCGCAATTTATAATTTCCCACAAGCACCCAAAACGTCTGAGAATCAGCATTTTGACCATTTTCAGATTTTTGCATTTTATAAAAGAAGGGATATCAAAGAACATTTCTGTAAAACACTTAATTTCACTGAAAAGTAAATTAACATTATTTTTAAAATACAAATCTTAATAATATACAATTGATTTTGGAATATTTGGAAGTTGTTTTCTCAAAACCTACATGGCTGATATCCAATAATTAAATATTCATAACTTTGCTAATACTCAACCAATTTTCCTGTAAACACCGTATTAAAGAAGAATTCATGCAGAATCTAAAAACACGAAAAAACTTTATAAAATTTATAATTTTTCCTACAAACGGCTGGCTTTGCCAGAGCCAGCCA
>NW_022752171.1:78047-83817 GCF_011630105.1 Anneissia japonica
GTTGTAGGCTAGCTATTTAATAATAATAATAATAATTTGCAATTTGTATAGCGCCTCCCGTTGGACCAACCTCGAGGCGCTTGTCACGCAGGTAAATTAGTACAGACTCAAATGTTACAATTCATAAATTTATTTGCCGAACCCCTCATCACATTGTCTATGTAATAATGAACCATACTTAATTTTACATGTGTAAACATAAACTGAACGTATAGAATATTAACATATATTCAGAGTTCAAAACAATGTAATGTTCATTAACTAATCTGTTCACAATACATATCAGCTTGAATTGGTAAAATGTTCCAGGCTGTATTTCGTGATAGCAGGAGTGAGTACCCTATAAAATTTCCAACACAACAGATTCCAACCCAGGCTTTAAACGAGCGGATTATTAATTCGTACAAGGCAGCATGCCAACAGGTTATCCACCGATATAACGGAGCTATAATCACGGGCACGAGTCCACCTACAGTAAAATACCAAACAATTTACAATAATAACATTCATTTCACTAACTGCTAATTAGAAATATTACCGACAAACTGTTTTCAAAAGCTACTTACATTTGTTGTAATGTTTACAGCTTAGTATTAGGTCAACATAATCCATATCTATCCTGATATCTACACGTAGGTTATATACTATTATTTGTTCCTGGCTTATCAAACGACGGTCTTAGACCGTTTTGACCCAATGCCAAGGCTTTACCGCACTCAATGACCACCCGAATCACTAAGCCTTTTAACTGCAAGTAATTTACATATCAATGGCGCTTGGCACCTGTACATGTGAATGAAGACAAAAAATACAATAGCACATAACTTCATGTGACACTATTATTGTAAAAAGTGTTACTTATACTATGTTTTTTTTTTCATATTAAGTTTCATGTCGATAATCAGTCAATACGTCAGCTTTTGATTTTTGGTTGTGTGTATTGGGTTTGTTAATGTTATACAGTATAATCATTTTATCATCATGTGCCTTCTTCGATACGAAGGTTGGCCACCATGTCTCTCCATCTAATACGATTTGCTGCTGCTTTCCTTGCCCGCATGTAAGAGATTGTTGAGCACCATCTCTTGATGTCATCACTCCATTTAATTCTCTTCCTCAAGCTCTCCAGCCCTCAATTGTCCCTTCTAGAAGTGTGTTTACTAGGTTTTCTAGGTATAATCATTATATTAATATTTTATCTTAGGAATTATTATTTATCTTATTAAAAAAATAAATCTTATATTACTTAATATTATTGTTGTATTTAGAATACCTTTATATCAAATAATTATTTTGTATTTATATACTATTTTCTTGGTGATATAATTGTGTAAGTATATATTAATTTGTATTCAATGATTCTTTATTATGACTCCAACAAATATATTGAAGTTAAGATGTGCTGTATATAAGCTTTTAGTGCTAAAAAGAAAATAATAACTGTTTTCCCTCTTAATCCAATCCCACCTTCATTTTAACAATTTCGACAAATCTCCAAATAATCTCCATCTTTTCAGCATTGTTCATTTCTATTAATATTATTATGAGTTGCCTATTTTACTGCCTCCAACTTCCTAAATGTTGTTTTTATATCAAAAATTTATTTTTTTAGTACATTATGTTTTCCAGTAACAAGTTACATAACCCATGTTTTACCTCTCACAAAATCTTTCCGTCAATAGCTTTCCCAATTTACATGATACAGGTATATTAACTACAGTACATTTATTTTCTCGTATCTGCTTTTCACAGTGAGTTGACAGCAGAAGTTCTGTCATAAAAAATTAATCTTTTATAGTAGCTACATAGCGCCCTCTAACATTTCATGTCGCCTTCTATTACAGTAGTACCGTATTGAAGTGTTGAAGTGAGCACTGTTCGTCCTGTCTTCTTGGTGTTTGAATTATTATATTTGTGAAATGTTCCGATTGTTGTAGAGAGTGACACGGGTATTTAAATGTTTCCGATTGAAATCTAGATGACTTGTAGCTTAATTTTACCAAGATATATTCTGATTGTAATGTTGATAGACTGTTTTTGCAGTTTAAAAAAATGGATTATGCCTATGGAAGGTCTAAAGTAGCCCTACATTCTTCCACTTGTCTTCCGCTGATTTAAGATTTATAATGTGTGGATGTACGTACATGTGCTGTAAGGAAATCGAAGTGCGTTCTACAATCACACTAACCAAGAAAAAAAATTTGGAAGTAATGTTATAAGACACATTGTTTAACTTACAACAATAAAAAAAATATATCAACAAATAAATGAATTTTGTTTCTTATTTACAGTGAACGTGTTGTTTCCATAAAATCGCTACATAGTCGCTACAGCGTTTTCACTGCAATCCTTGCACTGCGTAGCTGTCCCGGACGCAATCGGGAGCGCCGCCCTGATTCACTGACCAATCAGTGTCGCCAAAGGAGTCGGCGATAGTATGTAGCGATTGTATGGAAACCTGGCTTTAATATTGCGCATTTATTGAAACATGTAATATCGGTATCCTTTGAATTGTTCACACATTAATACAAGCACTTTTGGTCGGGTTTGGTGGGCGGCACGATATTTCGGGGATGTACATATTTTTTCGTTTTGAATTGCATTAATAATAACTTTACATTGGGCTATCTACGGAGATTCAACGCGTGTATTACACAGAAATCTTGATAAAATACATACATATGATTTTATGGATTTATGATTACTGATGTATATGTTTCTCATGTAGTTTGAATACGTATCACGAGAATATCTAGGGCAATTGTATAAGAAGGCCATGGACATATTTGTACTAAGTGATTCAGCTTTTAGAGAGGCACAACGCAATCGTAAGAGCCTGTAATAAATTAAATAATAACGAATCAGACTGTGCCATAAATTACGCAAATTAATAACTATAAAACCTTTCGATATAACTATGAATAAAGACTGGTAAAAGTGACCGCGCTTTGCTCTTCGTTCGTGCCTACTAAATAAATAAACTGTTATAGCGCCACCAATCGCCCTGTCTAGCGAAGTGAAATTATATAGCAGCGTTAACACTTTTTTTCTTTTTGCAATACATTTTTAGGCTTCAAATTTAATATGATGTATTCGATATTTGAGCACTTTCATACCATAGAGAAAGTTCAGACGCATTATGTATATGAATGCAGTTTATTTTTTTCCACAAAATGGGCGGCCTACAAATATAATTTTGCTATGCCAAATGACATACTGTGCGAACGCATCCCGATAGGCCTAATAAAGTATAGGCCTATGATTTTAGTGATAATTATCTCAATTATCATTTTTCACTTTTAAAAGAGACGACATACTCCAAGGCACATCGATTCACAACCCATTGTCCAAGCTGTCACTGTTAGACTTCGTCGCTTTTTAGACTCAGTCATAGAAAGGCCTATAGTACCGGTATGTTATAATATAATATGAATATGGTTTTATTCAGTTTTATTTGGCTCTCACTTTTTAAACAGTGGCACACACAAAAATGTGGTGCGTCCATAGAACATACAAATTACAACAGGTTGAGAAAAATACCAAAAAAAAAAATAATACAAAACGATCGGTGAGAAGAGAAATACATAGCTAACTAGATTACAGAACAACAAAAATATCGATTCACAACCCATTGTCCAAGCTGTCACTGTTAGACTTCGTCGCTTTTTAGACTCAGTCATAGAAAGGCCTATAGTACCGGTATGTTATAATATAATATGAATATGGTTTTATTCAGTTTTATTTGGCTCTCACTTTTTAAACAGTGGCACACACAAAAATGTGGTGCGTCCATAGAACATACAAATTACAACAGGTTGAGAAAAATACAAAAAAAATAATACAAAACGATCGGTGAGAAGAGAAATACATAGCTAACTAGATTACAGAACAACAAAAATAATAATAAAAATCAATAGCAACAACAAAAATAATGAAATCAATAATAAGGAAAATGAATATAATAATAAAAATAATAATAATAATATAATAATAAAAATAGTAATATCATAATATTAATTTAAAAGATTAATTACAAACAAACACAAAGTGAGATGTATTGTACAAGGAGTAACCATGAAATATGAAATCAAAGGGGATTTTGGGATACCATTTCGGCATTTACCATCAGTTTTATTGGTTTTAATTTTGTTAACATTACAAATTAATAATTAGTTGAGAAAAAAAAAAAATATATATATATATAATAAATAAAATTAAGGTAAATAAAGGAGGAACATACATGTGTTTCAGAGGAAACATGTTGTTTGTTCCATTATAGGGGGGTACATAGTTACTTCATTGTATTGTATACATATTTTTTCTAAGTGTCCAAGCGGCAATGAGGTATTTTTTACAGTAATGATCAAAAATTTTGTCTAATTAATCAATATTAATCTCTGTTAAACTGTCTAAAAACAAATGATGTTTATATTCCATAGAGCCTTTTTCAAAGTCATCCCAAATATGTTGGAGATCCCAGTAAATCAATTCATTTTTTAATTCTTCAAATAGTTTATCTCTGATTGAAGTCCATTACATTCGAATATAATGTGGTCGACTGTTTCTATTTTATCGTCATTGCATATTTTGCATATGCCAGTATTTTCATGTGAACATGATTGTTTTCTACCTTCGAGTTCCAATGAATTAGACCTGCCTTAAATTTTAGATTTACACCAGTAAAATTAGTTTGATCAAGTAAATAATGTTCGAAGTCCGGTACTCCTTTGTATTTTATATATTCTTTAATGGATGACTTTGATTTTGCCCTTTCATACCATTCTTTAGCGTCATTGTTTTTGTTCTTAATTTTAAATAGCCTTAACCAGTTACGATTCTCAGGTTCTGTACTATAAACATCCAATAGATTACATTTTTGTAATATACTTTTGATGGTATATGGCCATTTCCATTTCATAGTATCTTGTACTTGTAAGATGGCTTTAAACAATAGTTTCGGCCATCTATCCTCATTCATGCATTTTAATCTATTAAAATATTGTTGGTGCTTTTTATGCTGAGGTCTCACTTCCATCACAGCCTGCCTCTTAAAACTTCAACAGCTGGAAGGCAAAGTTAAATGTTATAGTAACGACATTGCATGTATCCACATCTGCACTCAACATAATATAATTTTGCTGAACACCAGGGCTATCACATTATTAATTTATCAATATTATACGTTTATATTTTAAAATGTATCGGCCTACATCATTACACGGATGTATGGTTGATGATACCGACCGTTTACCCCATTTACGTGTTGTGTGTTTTTACTTGATACGGAAACTATTTCGATTCCTAACAGTCTTATATAAATAGTCCTATTGTTAGGAGTATTAAATACCTACATAATCCCCGGATGCATACTTCACTAAATCTCTCCAGTAGTATCACTAGGCCTACAGGTAAACAGCACAGTATTCTTTTCTACGAAATGCGCGGACTACAAATATAACTTTGCCTGTTTTCTTTCTGATAACTGTGCGAATGCATCCTGATAGGCCTAATACTGTGTTCGCCTATATGTTATACGCAATGATTTTGAACCGCTTTGTGCTATGATGCAATGGGAAAGTTGGGGAGCTGAGAGTAGGTAGGCCCTACTAATATCAGAAGTTAAACTACTTCAGTTTTTTTTTCTTGCTCAACAAATTAGTAGGAGGATGTGAGCGTCTGTGGGAAAACCTCAGGTGTTTGCTACGCTCGTGAGAATAATTTGAAGAATAAAAGTCAGACTAATATATATATATATATATATATATATATA